>NW_021637077.1:0-250182 GCF_004799145.2 Neltuma alba
AACAACGATGACCATTGCTGCAATATAAGGTGCAGGAACCATAACATACTGGATCGAATACGAGGCTGATTGAAGAGATATTCATAGCTTCGAACTCCAAGTCTGCCATTTCGGTTAAACAAATCTATAAGATTTCGGGCCAAATAGTAAATAACACCACGAATTACAAACAATATTCAAATCACTTGTTCACGGAGATATAAAAGAACACCACTTTAGGCAAGGGATAAAAAAGGCCCCCCTAATCAAAATCATTGTCTATTAACAATCATGATTGAAAACAAAATAATAATAATAATCAGTATTTCTTGACACCCCATATTCAGAATGTGTACTGAACCAGGGAGAGTCCGGAAGAACCAGGCCATGGTACTTGAATTACGACATGCCCTCTTCATATTGAAACTCAACTTCTTTCCCATCAATCCTGCAAGCTTTTGGCCTCTCTGAAGCAAAAACCCTCATCTCTCCACTACCTTTCACTCCCACTTCAGCCACGCTCTGGTCTTCATTAAAAGCCAGCGACTGAATAGCCCCTCCGCTGTTCAGCATGTTCACCAAACCAATCGGAGCAAAATGGACAGATTTCCCGGACAAGACGGTCACCGGAGAGACAGTAATGAGCTCGAAATTGAAGGGCTCCAAGGAAATTTCAACAGCATCGGATGGTTTTGACAAGATGACCTTCTTGGTCTGATGGAAATACATGGCAAAAACCTGCACTCCTTCGATGGAAATGCCGAGGTTGTCGCCATTCTTCCACTCTATATCCTGAGGCTTTGTTTTGGTTGACACCAAATGCGAACATTCAGCAGCACATTTGGTGGTTCTGGTTTCAGGAAACCACCCTCCTCCCTGGCAGTTAAAAACCCCGATCACCCCAGTGAACTGTTTCAGCAAGAGAACCGTGAGATTCTAGAAGGGACATGTTTTGGTTAGATTAACAAGAGCAACATGGGAGTGAGACAGACCTTATTGAGGTTCCATATCTTGAGCATGGTTTTGCCATCATGGAGGGGATCGGAGAAGAGACAGTCTCGAGTGGGAAGGGCGTAGTGCTGGCACCTGAGGATGGAGCCATCAGGGAGGACGAGGGTCTTGAGGAGGTCGAAGTTGTGCTTGCCGACGGAGTCGCTGACGTAGATGGGTCCGCCGGAGATGGCTCGAGAGGCGGCGTGGAAGGCGGCGCAGGGGTGAGTGGACTGAAACATGTCCCAGTCCGGGTGGATGAAGTTGCCCATCCACAAGCTGTTGTAAGCACAGTGCACCATATGGCATCCTTGCAGCCAAAACGTACCGTTGGATCACCGTAAGGGTCAGTGCACCAGAAATCATCCCCTGCTCCACACAAATCAACCATGACATACCGATTATAACAATCAAAATGAATTAAAAGTGTGAGGTGGGAAAGGGACGTACCGACACGACCGAGAGATATGGCTTCAGTTCCAAGTAACATGAAATCGTTACAATGCTCCATGCTGGCAATCACACCGTTGCCGCCGAAATGTTTTCTCACTGAAGCTGTGAGCGCCTTGTAGTATGCTTTCGCCAAATCAACACGTCCACCGTATTTCTCACACACCAGCTCCAACAACTGTTTTCCATATTCAATAGAATCAATGTCCCGTTATTTTAAAAAAAGGGGGAAAAAAAACACATCAATGAGATTTCGTGCCGACCAAAAAGGGTCAAAGTAAAAGTAAAACCAAAACCAAGGGATTTAAGAGAAAGAAAGGAAAAAAAAAAAGTAATTGAAGTTAAAATGAACTAGAACTAGAATTCTCTGGCATCGTATTGTGAGCTATACATTCAAAAGCAGACACATGCACGGAGATGAGATGAGAGATGGACCTACAGCTTGCCGCTTCAATTTTAAGCCTCAAGAAAGCTTTAAGATTTGACACGTAGGGGCACACAATTACTTAAAAGTGACACCTCTCCACCTCACAAGAGCGGTCGATTTTTTTTGGGCCATTAGAAAGGTAGGTTTAGAATTAAACAATAAGTTGACAAATGAAAATGGAATTGTAATTAGTAACTTACATGGATGACATCGACCTTCACCCCATCTATCCCGGAGGCCTCCAAGTGGGAGTGAAGCCCTTCGTACATCTGATCGACCATATGCGGGGGGACCAGGCCCACACCATTATTCACGATCTTGTCGACGGCCAAATCCTCCATCGTCGTCTCGAGTCCCGGCGACAATTTGGGCTTCTCCACCACACATTCCGGCAGCCCTGGGACGTTGGGCCTGAGCCCACCCCAATACCCACAAAGCGCGTGCCAGACGTAAACATAATCAACGGTCTTAAACTCCTCTTTCAAATCCTTCACGAACGCACCCAAACCTTTCTCCCCTGAACAACCTGACCTCTTGGGACTCACGTATTCTCTGAACTTGTAATTCTCTTCGTACTTGATGAGCCTGCATGGCATTTGCTCGCCGGCGACGGTGTGGTTCATGCCTTCTTTGGCTATCGGGTCCCGGTCGTGACAGATGGACTGCCATCCATCGTCGATGAGGACGAGTCCCGGAGGACACCCGCCGTCGACGAGACCCTTAACGCCGTCCCATATGCCCTGCGGGTGCACCGTAAGGTAGAATGCGTCCCATGTGCACCACCCAAACTTGTCGACGATGCCAGGAGGGTTTTTTTCCTCCAGGAGATTGAACGTGCCGAGATGGGCTCTCACGACCTTCATCGCCTCCTTCATTAAACTGAACGGGTCTTCGCCGGCATGTAGGTAAACGACGCTGCGGTATGAGTCACCGGATACTTGAGAGGACCCGCTCTCGACGCAGACGTCGATGTTGTCGTCTTCACCCGGTTGGATTGAAGCCCGGAACGGACCCTCTATGATGGGGAGTATGAGGACGTATGGCCGACCCGAGTCCGACTTGTCGAGCATGATCATCTGGGTCTCGGTCTCAAGGTCTCGCCCGTTGGAGCCGATCCAGTGGGTGGTCCACCAGACTTTGAACCTGAAAATACTCATGAACCTTATGTTCTTGAGTTTTCCTATGGGGACCACATGGCGGCTGCTCGCGTTAGCAGCGTCGAAGCCGATGAAGCAGCCGGAGGTGGAGAGGGATGGGGTGGTGGATGTGTAGGAACAGGGAATGGCCGTGATGTTTTCAGGCACGTCGGAGAGAACAACGTGGTCTTTGACCAGTAGGTTTGACCCGTGTATGCGAAACGGTGAAGGGTTGAAGCCATCAACGTACTTGGTAAAATTGGAGGAGGATTTGCTCAAACTTGGAGGAGCCATTATAGTACTGTAACGATGTCAGAAAACAGAGGACTTCTGAGATATATAGAATGAACAACGCAGGGTTTGGTTATTTTGGAGGGTTTAGTTAAATATACAGATGAAGAAAGAAGACAGAAGGATTGAGTAGAGACTGAAAGCTGAAATCAATTAGTGGGATGTTTTTGGAGGAGAGAATCAGAGAAGATGAGTGATTATATATACAAATCAGAGATTTTGAGAAGATTGGTATGAGAGTGATTGTTGGATGGTGAAGTGAATCAAAAGTTGCCTGTTTTGTGATGCTGCTTCAAGAGGTTGAGTGGGGTAGTATTTATAGAGGGAGGCCACACAGTTACCACTGGGAAGCCGAGGCGAAGGAGTGTGGTTTGAAAATGTCGTTTCCTATTTTATATTACTTTTTATTATAAAAAAATCATGTCTGGTCTCTTCTTACTTTGCTATGAAAATGTGAAATTCCTTGAAAAATGTCAATATCTCTATTATCCGGTCGGGGAAGGCAAGGTGATATTATATTGAAGTCTTTCGAAGTGGGCCCGTCAGAATAAGTCGTCGGTAAACCGGGTGTGTTTGGTAATTGGCACGCAGTAAACAACCTTGACGCGGGGGGCTAAGGGATGATCATAACGGGTCCCTTAAAAAAAAAAATCAATAAATTTTACTCTAAAATTTATTATTACTACTTATTTGAGACTTTTTAGTAATTATATTTTTTATTTAAGCCTTCATAACAATTCTCCCTTAAAACTTGAATCCTAAACTACCCTTATTATGTCATATAAATCAATATCAATAAGCATCCATCTCACCATTTTATCACTGCTCCACCTGATAATTTCATAACTAATGAGAAAGTGACATGAGAAAATATAGATGACCATACATTTCTCTCCATATCCTTCAGGACGCAGCATATGATGTGCTGGTAATTTAAAGACCCGTTTATTTTTCAAACCGATGCGCACTAAGAAGGCATAATTTAAAGATTCTCCAATTATATTTAAACCAATCAAAATTGAATTAGATTGATTGGCTTTGTTCAGAAATAATTAGATTCACCGTGAGATTGTTTTCGCATCGTAATAAACAGAAAAAAATAAAGTGACTATATCGATAAAAGTGACCAGATCGAATAAAATCAAATTAGGGAGATCCTGTTTCATATAAATGAATTGATTACTACTAATTGAGAAGTTTTCCTTTTATTTGTTGGTGGAATCAGGCTTGAGAGCTGAGACGAAAGGTACTCTTCGAATTTTTATTTTTTTTTTTTCACTCACAAAACTCAATTTTAAATCTTTAAGGGGCTAGTAATTGCAATGTTTTATCATTTACGTCTAAATAATTTCTAGAGTCATCTGTATGCTTTTACTTGTAAAATACGCTCCTTAAAAAGCGACGGAGTACATCTTAATTTTTATGTCTCCCAACCCGACCCGTTACACGCTTCTCTTGTGGGCCCCCAATTGAGATTTTTCTGTGGTCATTAAAAAAAAGGAGTGGGCTCAGTGGGGCCCTCTTTTTACGGTTCCCATTGAGAACAGCCTCTATTCAACGCGGGCCCTTTCTAGACTACTTTTTCCTTTTCTCTTTTTTCCCACACCATAAAAGATTTTTCTGGTAGCTGTTCAGCGTCCTAAATTCGGGGGATGAATGCACCGACAACTACTACGGGTGATGCTGTGGCCCACTGTTCACCGACCCTTCATATCCGGCGTTGTCACTGTTGTACCCGAGGTCCCTGACACGTGGAGACATATTAGTATAATACGTGTACCGAAGCAATGAACGTGGAGGGGCCAAACATGATTACTGAGGTTTTATCGAAGATTACGATTTTTTTTTTCACTATACTGCGCCCAGACCCCCCAGTTTCTATGATCTTTCTTTTTTTGCCAACGAATTTATGTGATCACCGAAATATATATTAAGCACTACCTTCAGTATTTAATATAACAATTTGTTTGATTTTTATGTTAATTTTAAATATAAGATTATAATTTATTTTATTTCTTATGTTTATCTATTTGTCCTAAAATAATCCTTATAATAATGATAATTTTAACCAATACATAAGAATGTTTTTAAAAAATATTATTTATTTTAATTAATTAATTTTGTATCTACTCAAATTAATCAATTAGTTCTTGTATTAAGTATCAGAGGTAGTATTATTCTGTTTTGATAAAATATGGCCATAATGAAAAAGTACGAAATGAAAATTAGCACAAGTAAAATCAATATCTTGACTCGTGCTGGGTGAGCTTGAGTCTCCAGATGTTTGTTTTTCTTTTTTTTCACCAGCACTCTCAAATGTTGTTTGAACTAATATATATAAATAATATATGTGCCCGCTCATCTGAACATGGAAACTTATTACATGGCAATATGATGTTTGAAGATCACGGCTACTAGCATTGTGAACTGACACTTTATATTCCTGGCAGAAGCAAACAAGATGTATATTACTAGCACTGTTTTTTTAATATTAGACATTGTCTGATTTTTATTTTAATTCTAAATATAAAATTTAGATCTATTTCGTTTTTTATATTTAATTTTTTTAAAGATAATTCTTCTAATAAAGTTAGTTCGGCCAATCAATTTGACTAACAAGTATATATTATAAAAAATAATACCTATTTATTACAAATAACTAATTTAACTTATTTTTTTAATCTATTCAACTTAATAAACTAACTTTTATATTCAAGATCAGAAGTAATATTTTATCACCTTGCATGTTTGATCACGCACTAGTACACATGCATTCCACTTCCACTTATTATATATATATATATATAGATAGATAGATAGAAGAGAGAGAGAAGGTAAACAATCTGTCTGTCTAATTTTCAAATGTGTAGGGGCCGACCTATTCAGGACAAACATTAATTAAGTGATTTATCGCAGATTTATAAGAAACCTGCTGGTCTTAATTTTTCACCCTTCGGCTGATCTATATTTTTTATTTCAGAGGCTTATCTGTAGTGAAAGCTCGTGGTATATAACCAAAATTTGAAGGGCTTTAATTTTTAATTAATGAGTGAAATACATACATACTACCACCGGTCCTATAAAACGTTATTTATAATCTATAAATAAGATTTTATAATTAGAAATAGAGTTAATATATTTTTATCTTCATTAGGATGATAGCATGAGCAGCAGCTAAAGAGCCCAGAAAGGTGAGTGGGATTCGGGGAACTGAGAACGGTTAGGAGCAGTAAGTTAGTTGGAAACAGTTAGGAAGAGTCAAAGTCAAAGAAGAAACGAGGGGGGAGCACGTGGCAAGGCAAAGCGAGAGAGAAGGGAAAAGAAGTAAAGATGGGGGAGATATTATTAATTAACACTCATAACTAATAAAATTAAAAAATAATAAAGGAAATGGTCGGTGCCTAGGTGGGTAAAGCGCGGAGCGGATAAGGGGCGATAGATGGATGGGTGCAACTGTCAACCGAAGGGCAGTGTTGGTGTTAGCAATATTATAGTAGTAGTATCCTTGCCTGAGATCAAGGGGCGTTAACGCGTAAACACCGTTGTTAATTTTTAATTAACCCTTGCTTGGAAGCTTCCACTACTTGCGGGGTGGACCAATACTACGCCACACTTGTATCACTGGGATAGGGTCTTCAAATTCTCCTTCCTTTACATTTGACTCAAATATCCTCTTATTTCATTCGTGGAAGAAGCTGTGTCGGCTGGGCATGGTTTGGAATTGTTTAAATGCATTTGAAACTTGTACAAAATAGAAAATGAGCAAACATGGTTGCTGACGACTTTTTTTTTTTTTCTCAGGGCCACAATGGTCAATGGATAAAGATTTGTTAATGTTATATGTTACTACCTTAGATGTGACGATCAAGCCAAAAAAAAAGAAGAAGAAGAAGAAGTTAGATGTGGCGACAAAGTAATAACTGACAGGCAGCAGATTTCCTTTACTATTCTTTCCTCCAGAAAGATTGTTAAATACGAACTCCATTCCTAATTATAAGACTTTAATTATAGACTACAAATAAAATTTTATAATTAAGACCGAAGATAATAAAAATAGAAAAGAGTGAGAGACGAAAAATCATGACAGTATTCTGCAATAGAACGATTATTAAAATTTATACTTACACTTGTTTAACATTCAAATCCTGTTGAAATTAATGGGTAAAAATTTGGGGAAAAAATTGCTTGGATCCCTGAGAGAAATAACACAAGTAAGAATCATACGATTTTCTATAAATTTTATATCATGTATTGAATGCTGATGACTCTGTGTACATAATATGTTGAACTGGAATCAGACTCGAGCTTTTGTTCCACTACAAATTTAGTCTAAAACTCACCTCAGACTAAAGCTGAGGAACGAACACCTCCAATTTTATTTCATTCTCTCTGTGAGTTTGGTATCGAAATATTGTACACATATACACCGCATGAACTCTTTTATAGCTTTCTAAATCTAAATCTCAATGTACAAACCAACATACTCGTCAATAATATTCATCTAGTCTTAATATTAAATTTCCTTTTTCTGAGCTTGTATATTCAGCCTCTCAATGGGCATTATCACGAGCATTTTGCTGTCATTTAACCGCTAACTCCAAGTACAGACTGCGAACAAAGCAGCAGGAAACAATGAGCAAGTTGCACTTGTTAATACTTAATGATAAAAACAATAAAAGTCAGCCAAGTCCAGCTACTCCGCAAACTATATTAAGTCTATATCTGAAAGCCCATTGTATCCTTTTTTATGAATTTGGAGTTTATCTTGGCTTCAACTGGGGTTCAAACTCGGAACTCTCAACTTTGGAGTAGGACGGTTCTAGTGTAAACGAGCCGAAGCTTGTTGTATCACTTTTACCATGATAAACAAACTCACCATGTTAAGAAGCCGTCGAGCTGCAGGTCGAGTAAATTTTCTCGCAAAAAGGAAGCATGTGGATGGTTTACCCTTGCTGCTGCACCATTCTCTCCGGTATTCAGTCTCGTAATAAATATTATCTATTTCCTGAAACGTTGTCAAGTTTTTAAATATGTGATTCAACCAGCGTAGAATTAATGTGCTATGTATGCTTATGAAGATTGCCAGATCAATCAGTCGTGTGAGCTTTATCACATCTTTATCACTTGCATATATGAACTTATTATGGCTTACGCATGCTATACTGATTACTCGAGATGCTGGGTTCATTAGTTGGTAAATACTCATCATAAATTAAGAGAGTTTCATCTTTATCAGGGCAATGATCAGATATGGGGGAATGTTCTGTAAGTTATGCTAATTCGTATAAATCATAATTTCACTTATTCTTTCTGAAGGTCATGTACATGTTGAGATGTACCAGGTGATTCACCAAGTTCTGCGACTTCATTTTTAGACTCCTGAGGGTTGAGCGCTATCTTCATGTGTTTCACCCCAATTCAATTTCTTTTTAACAAAAACCACTATAAAAGATGAAGAGCACAAGTTTAAAGTCACTAACTACTACATATATATTCCTACATCTATATGCATCTCTGAGAGGAGGGCAAGAGGAGTGGCTTAATTATGGGAGCACAGTTGCTTCAACAGAAATAATGTTAGCAGTAGCAGCAAAGGTCGCACCTTTATAAACTTTATAAGCATTGGAGTAGCATCTGAGAGCTTGTATGTCACAGGATGCCATCCTCGACGTTCACGATCTTTGGAGGAGGAGAGATCCCAGGAGGTATGCGTCACTGATCTCCGTGTGATTTCTCCTTCAAGGCCTTTTAACTAGATTTCAGAAGGCAAGCACCAAAAATGTTGAGCAAAACTGATAATTGAAATTTATCAGGATCAACACCATCACAATAGTTGGTACAAATTCATTGCATAAAGTTTCTGCTGCTGTCTATTTTAACATGATGCCTTGGGGCAACTTTTGTTTAACTTCTCTTCATAATCGAAATATCAAATAGCAATGGAAAACATTTTTCACAGCAAAGTTGTTTATGTCTAACGATGCTAACATAGAGTAGAGTCGGAAAGAAATTATGGACTTAGTTTTCAGTCCTCATGACCTAACTTTGTGGCGTAGTAAATTACGTTAAAAGGGAACCAAACACTAAATGGGTTGAGCAGTATACTAAGTCAAAACCCACCAGCAGGTAAGGAATGCAGACCTGGGACATAATTACTTTTACATACCACTGCTTCTGACAAACCCAAAAGCAACTATTTTGATTAGTCATCATCAGTCACTATTCCAAGTAACTGGATAAGCAGCCTTTTTGTGAGTATAGGGATTATCACAGGTAGCTGGGAAAAGTAAGGGCCAAAGTAACGCTGCATCTACCTCTTTACTTGCAATTTATATACACTGATCCATATGTAAAAGTTTTTGACATAGATGAGATTCACCATTTATTCCTTAGAATAAAAAAAACTACATTCTAGCATGCCGAAAAAATTAGGATTTATCCTGAAATAAAAAAGGGCCTTGTCATCTTATATTAATTCCCAGAAAAAAATGAAAACTTCAAGCGTAACTGTCCAGCAACACTTCCCTTCGTTACTATCTATTCAGTTAGCAGGTTAACCACCTCTAGTCTTTCACACACAGGAAAAGCAGGAATCTTACAGCCAGTAAGGTCTGAACATAGTGTTCATCTGGTATGCAGTTATGCTCCTTAGATGTATCAGCAGGCTGCATGAAACAATAAACTGAATCAGTACTCATCTTTCCTACCATTTGCAATAACCAAAATGACAGCATCAGCTCGAAATAAAATTATTTAATAACGCCATGATTTATTTGTGAAAAGGTCAAAAAAAGGAGATGAAGTGCAGTTAAAAAGCTCGATTGGAACCAGTATGGTTAGAAAAAAAGAATCCTCATCAGTTTTACATGCATAGATAGCACTCACAATGGGATGATCCCTCCAAAATTCTGGTAGTGGTTTTTTCTGCATAATTAAATCCACATGTCAGAGAAACGGAGATATAAACTTATAAAGAAAAGAGGTTGTCCGAAGCAAGAGACAAAAAAAGAAAAAACCCTCTATACTATTCAATATGAATAAATTTTGGCATATCTTTCAAGGTCATAAGTCATAGCCTTTATAAATTTAAAAGAATAGGAAAATTTAGAATCATACAGACAAGAAAAAATTTATTGAGTAGCAATCCCACTTGTAAAAATAGGGGCCTGGAATAAATGCAGTCCCCAATTACCTTGCAATACCGCTGAAACATAGGAAAGACAGTTTCATCATTTACTACAACCTCAGCATGCTTTCTGGTTAGAACAGCCCACTGGAGGAGGACAAATAGACAGGATTAAGATGATGGTCTTTGGCCGTGGATCATAAAATATCTCATGAATTTTGCTTTCAAGTTTCAGAAGGACTTAAGAGTGACTTGAGCCTTTACCTGGGATCCTTTCCTCCAGTTGTGAACAGGAATAACAGAAGCCATTTTTGGATTGTAACGACCTTCTTTCGTGTCAGCAAAGCTACTCTCACATTTGGTAGCCAAAATCATAACAATTCGATCATCAACAAATGAACTAAATTATATAAATGATTAATAACAAGTAATTCAGATAATTGATGATACCATAATAAGTGATCCTATTATTTTATTTTTGTCTTTTTGAAGGCTTAAAGCTCTTCAAAATTCATTACTGCGAAATTTTAGATGAGTCCTATGTGTTGTATCTAATTGAGTGGTTTGTTTCCTACTATTCACTAAAACACTATGCATCCCAGGCAAGGAGGTCATTGACCCCATGTCAAGGCTCCATGGTAAATAATGAACCCCATGGCGTTCCCAGCCATGCGACACATATTGGTCTAGTTTTAGCATGCTATGATGTGTCTGTCAGCATCATTTTAGTCAGGAGGTATGAGAGGATCTAAAAAGGGAAGTAAAGATAGAGTTTCGATGCCACCTCCATTCCACAGGCTATTCATCATCAACGAATTCAACTTATACTCAATCATTGGATATAGTCTATTTTTCTTCCCAGTCTGGTCATGAGGCTGCTGACTTTCTAAACCTAACAAAGTCAATATTTAAGTAGAAATTTACCTTTTCCAGTTAACCTGACCTTAAATAGTTTTTCATATGACCATTATAGCTTAGTAGAACTAGGGTTACACATCTCACAACTTAAGGTCTCAATATAATAGGTGATAAAACAGAGAGGGGGAAAGAGATGACAGAGCTAATGCTCGGAAAAGTCAAGACAATGCTCACCTGTCAACAAAACTAGTTGATGTCGACATGATGTAGTCATATATGTAGCTGAAGTTGTACAAAGGTATACAGCTGAAAAGAGATTAAGCAACTGAAATACAGTAAGGTTCCCAGATCATACAGAATCTAGTGATATCAATGTCATTTCTGGCATCAAATAAACAGAAAATAACCATAAGACAAATAGAAGGAAATCATGAATTGACAGTATATGCAAGGAACAAGCAATCAGAGTAGAGTCCGGCAAAGCATCTGCAAAAAGATTCAAGTTAATAGCTGTAAATCCTCACCTATCTGAGAGAAATACAAAACGGTCATTTAAAGGATCAGTAAGTGCATTTCTGAGCAAAATGCGTTCTGCTTCTATCATGGTTGCTTCTCCCCAATCTACCTGGACATAGATAACATGCACTGAGTATCAAGAGACCAGCAGACATGACAGGGTGGAATTACAGCTTTATATCACAATTAATTTCTGAAAAATTTGGGCCAACATGATAAAATTGAACAAGTCAAAGTTCAGTCAGAGAAGAAAAGGTGAACTATCAACTAATGAGAAAACGTTGTAAGACTTTTTTTCCCCCAGGAAGAGGGGTACGAAAATCGAATGCAGTGAAGCTGGAAGCATTAATGAGCACATAAAGTCATGTGTAGCAACTAAATCAATGTGAATAAAGCGTAAAGCCCTAGTAAGACATGAAAAATGTATGCAAAAACAAATTCTGTTAACTTCCAGTGAAAGAAACCTGTATACTGTCATTAACTTGACGATCCAAAAAATAAACTGATTTAGTTGTTACTCTGTTGAGTAGAAACCCAGGCCTTGAGTGGACAAAAATCGAAAATTTGCCGTCTCCTCCCTGATAAAACAGCACAAATAATTTTTTAAGCATGGCACCTCAATAGGTAAACTAGAAGAATTCTATACGATTACAAATTATTAACTAATATTTGTATTGCTCGTAACTTTTCAACGCACATACGGTAAGTTTCTACAACTTTACATTGGGAACAACTGTGAATGATCATATATTTTTCAATTTGGCAATGGAGGGAGAAGAGAAAGATCAAAAGAGACGCAACAGTCAATTTAGCCAGAACCACCAAAGCGTGTGTGCAAACTGCACCAGATGAATTTAGTTCCAGAAGATGAGGCAATTCACATCATTTCCGTGAAAAGTAGTTACGACAACTGAGATAAACAATTGACCTTGCTTAGGTTAATGTTCCGAGAAGAGATTCGATGTAGCAATGTAGATTGAGCTATTTTATCAGATTTTATTTTTGAGGACTCCAGTAGATCCACGTTTCTTGAGAAAGATGCACATGCATATCTTTAAACTCTCTCAAGGAAAAGAAAAAAAAGGAAAAGTATGTGAACTAGAAAATATCACTGGTGCTTTTCCCAACACTCAAAATGGAATGCGGAAAGCTCGTGAAACGTTCTTCGCAAGAAAAAAGCACTATGAATACATCTGCATTTAAGCCCTATGTAAGAATACTGCTTCAGAACTGTTGTGTGTTCGCAACATATTTAAGCATAAAGTCCCCAGATACTAGCGCAATGTTAAAAATTTGAAACCGTTGTCCGTCTAAAAGCGATTGCCCGCGCATTAATTGATATTTGCTAAAGATTTACTCGAATCCATAAAATCTTGAGACATACGAAAGTAGTTAAAAGCGTTAGATATTCCAAAAAAGGAAAAAGAGCTAAATAGCTAATTAATCACCCTGCTTTATCTCCCTACAGATCACACACACAAAAGACAAATTAGTTGAATAACATACCCGAAAAAATGCATCCCAAACCATCTCTAAAGGAAGCCGGTTCCGTGCTATGAAGAGAAACGCAATCTTCGGCCTATCAACGAATCGGTGTTGCAAGGAAGTCAGCCCCGTAATTCGAGAGTACTGCGTCTGCATAAAAAACAAGCTTACGAAGCAAATTCCTAGTAGTAACAGAACGAAGAGCTTCCTCTTCCATTTGGGTTGAGATTTCTGCTGAGAAACCTTCCGCTTCATCTTGTTCAACCCTTTCAGTCCTACTGCTCTCCCATTTCTAACCAATTCAGTAGTAGTTGTTCAGTCACCGTAAGAAATGAAATATTTGACTTCACTTGAATCTCGTGAGAATCAAATACGGACCCAGATCCATGGGATCCAAAAATAAAAAACAACTTAGTTCACTCTAAAGACTTGAGAACTCCCCTCACCACTTGAACAAATTCCCGGGAAAATTTACCGCCCAAATAGCCATCCAAAACCCCCGATGAAAAAGCAGGCTGCCTGTGAGGATGCTGGGATGCGATGCTAGGAACAATGTTTCAAGATTCTCGTGAATTGTCAGAGTATGTGAAGGAATGTGACTCAGCGAAATAAAGAAGTGAAGAAACGAGACTCTAGAACATTAGAAAATGGAGAGGAAGAGAGAGAAAGAGTGCGCTTGATTCATCAGCAGAGTGCAGCGTGGAAGCTTTAGTTTCAATTAGAAAGTGATGCTGCCTCTGCCTCCCTCATATATTCCAGTTCGCAGCCGTAAAAGTGACAAGTTCTTTTCTGGTTGCGTGTGATGCGAAGCAGGGGAATAAGTAATTTGCCTGTGATTAAACTTCAATGAAACTACTCACTTTCTATAATTCTTTAAGCAGGCAAAAAGATGCCAGAACAGTAGAAGAATAGAATCCGTATCTCCTGATCATACGATTTGATTTGTTAGCACGTCATTTTGGATCCATGAGCGAATGATTATTCCAGAAACAGGAAGTCTTGGTAGCCCGGAAGACTTCTGGTTGGGTTGCTTCGTTTGTTATAGACGCATGCTAGAAAATTATTGGGTGGATTAGATTTCGACACATGATTAAGTTACAAATAAATACTACCTCCGTCCGGTACTTAATATAATATTTTATTTGATTTTTATTTTAATTTTAAATATAAGATTTTAATTCATTTTATCTCTTATATTTATGTATTTTTCTCAAGGTAATCTTTCTAACAATAGTAATTCTAACCAATACACTTGATTAGTAAGGATATTTTAGAGTGCGAACAGGAAAAGAAGCATCGATTCTTCTTTTTCTCAAAAGCATACCTTTTGCTACCACCAAAAACCGCCCTCGCACACTTTTGGTTAATTTTAATTTGCAGTGTTTGGATTTTATACCCGTAGCAGCTAGTTAGAGTTCTTTTTTTTCCCTCTAGGTTTACTACGATGGTGAGAGCGTCAGGAGCCTCGGCGACGGCAGGCGAGCGGGTGAATGACGGTGTGAGCGAGGAGGGCGTGACGACAGAAGAGACGGACGATCTGGTTCGTAGTCGGAAGAAGGTTAGGATACGGAGGAAGGACGGTCCTAAAGAGAGTGAAGGCGAGGAGATGGAAGTGCAAGAAGAGGCGCCGGTCTCCTACAGGGACAAGGTACTGAACTTAGATGATAAGGCGAGGGAGGCCAATGCACGAGGAAATAGCACCATGGATGCTGCATGGAAAGAATACATTGAGGGTTTGAAAGATTATTTCTCCCCACCACCTATATCAGAAGAAAGACAGGAGTCCCGGAGAGATAAAAGCCCTACTTTCCATGTCACTCAAGAGGAGTATGAGGCTTGGTGCGCCCCTTGGAGAAAGTCACTAATCATTAAACCATTGGGGATTAACCTCTCCTTGTTTAAAATGAGACAGAAACTTGAGGCGTTATGGAGGTTTAATAATCCGTTCAAGCTCTTGGACCTGGAGAATGATTTTTTCATCGTCTCGTTTGCTACTGATAAAGACTTGAATTTTGTTTACCAAGAAGGTCCATGGATGGTGGCTGATCATTATTTATTGGTGCAAAGATGGCGGCCAAACTTTGACCCTTGGCACAACGAGACCCAGAAAAAAATAGCAGCTTGGGTTCGAATCAAATCAGTACCAGTGGAATTCTACAACTATGAGTCATTATGTAGGTTGGGGAACTTGATTGGAAAGACCTTGAAGGCAGATCTTGTAACTTCACTGCAATCCAGAGGGCGTTTCGCTAGAGTGTGCGTTGAGATTGACCTGCAACTAGAACTTCTACCATGTCTTGAGTTGTTTGGCAGAACCTTTCGCCTAGAGTATGAAGGACTACACCTTGTTTGCTTTAATTGCGGGATCTATGGACATCACAGAGAGGAATGTCCAGAAACTATAATCGTGCAACAGGAAACAATGAAGCAGCATAGCGATGAGAAGAGGCCAAGTGATCCGAGAACAACAGATGATGGGGATAAGACGGGAGAGGTAGTTAATAAGGAGGAAAGGATGATGGAAGAAGGTAATGAGGAGTTACAAGGGGAAGAATCAGGCTGGAAGACTTCCAAGCGTTCCAGGGAACCTCCGGTGACAACACCAGCACCGGCACCGGCACAGACACAAGGGCGTAGTGGTAATAAAATAGGAATGGGCGGAAAATTTGGCCCGGAAAATCTCTTCAAACGACAGTCTTGGGGGAAGATCTTCTCCTCCGAAAATCAAGGAAATAAATCAGGCTTAGCGGTTAATAGACAACGAGCACGATCAGGAGATAATGCGGATAAGATCTCGCTTGAATTAAAGAAAGATTCGGAAAGGCAACTGAAGGAAAAAAGCAGATTTACCCGAGATCCTAGCACCAGTTATTACGCACGTGGGGAGCATAATAGAACAACTGAATACCACGTGGAGTTCTCCCAGGACTCGGTAGGAAAATCACGTTTCTCGCAAGGTAGGGAGGAAGAGTCACACAAGGAGGGCCCACGGAGGTTTGGAAAGGGTATTAATCATAATAGGGCCTGGATTCCTATCGGATCTAAACAGAAAGGGCCGAGAGGAAAAGAGAATAGGGCTGGATTGAGTAAGGGACCAATTAATCAAATAAGCCTGCTGCAAAAAAGACCCATACTTACTCTCAAAAATCCATTTGCGGCTCTTGACCAGAATAACTCTAGTGAGGTACCTTCCGAACCCCAAACGGACACGCAGATGATACCACAAAAGACTTCTACACCTATCAGCGGGGTTGGTACTACTACCTTGAATTTGTCCCACGGTGATCCTTTGACAAACGAGGACAGAATGTTAACTTCTGAAAATGAGTTGCTTTCGGTTGACTTAAATAGTA
Source organism: Neltuma alba (assembly GCF_004799145.2). Taxonomy (NCBI): domain Eukaryota; kingdom Viridiplantae; phylum Streptophyta; class Magnoliopsida; order Fabales; family Fabaceae; genus Neltuma; species Neltuma alba. The sequence continues at coordinate 16,612 of NW_021637077.1, forward strand.
ACGAGCACCTTGCGGTGCAACCACCTTCCATTACGTCTCCATGAATGGTATCTTCTGGAATAGTAGAGGCACAGGGTCGAAGGCCTTCCCTGGACTTGTTCGTGATCTAGTCAAGAAGCACGAGTTAGACTTTGTGGCTATTCTGGAGACCCGAGCTTGTGGAGTCCGTGCCCGAGACATTGCAAGGAAGATGGGTTTTGCTTGTTCTGAAGTAGTTGATGCGCAGGGCTACAGTGGAGGGCTTTGGGTTCTTTGGAACAATGACCGTTGGGTGCTTGAGGTTTTAGTTGCCCATGAGCAATTTGTACACCTGTTAGCAACTTGTGGATCTTCTCGTGTTTTTGTAACTGCCGTGTATGCTTCCCCTAACCCACTAAAGCGTAGGCAACTTTGGAGTGCTCTTTCAGGTGTTAGATCCATGGTGGACGGACCCTGGGTAGTGGGAGGTGATTTCAACGGCATTCTAGCTTGGCATGAAAGACGCTCTTCAATAGGAATTGGTAGCGGCATCGATAGGGATATGAGTAAATGGGTATCTGAGCAGGAGATGGAGGATTTGGGGTGCAAAGGACCGAAGTTTACATGGCGGCGAGCTACGTGTGAAAGTCGGCTTGATCGGGTGCTGGTTAATTTGAGATTCATGCATGAGTTTCCTAATGCTTCTGTCACGTCCTTGCCTTTCTTTAAGTCAGACCACAGGCCAATCTTGTTTCGAATAGATGAAGAGATCAGGTGTGACCGTAATAGGGGTGTACCCTTCCGTTTTGTTGCTTCGTGGGTTTTGCATGAACACTTTTCTACTTTCGTTAAAGAAAAGTGGAGGCACGAGGATAGTTGGACCCAGAATATATCTCAATTTACCTCTGATCTTCGGCGATGGAGCCATGAGGTCTTCGGCCATTTAGGACGAAAAAGAAGGCACCTCCTGAACCGAATTGAAGGTCTCAATGCTCTAACATCAACGTGTGTTCCTTGGACTTTCTTATTGCTAATTTATGGAGGGAGCTTGAGGATGTGTTAACACAGGAAGATTTGCTATGGGCCCAGAAAGCGAAGAGTGAGTGGTTTGTTCTAGGAGACCGTAATACCCGATACTTTCATGCCAAGGCGAATGCTAGGAGGAAGAGGAATAAAATAGAAGCGCTGAGAAGGGATGATGGAACTTGGTGCTACGAAAGTCACTTAATTAAAGAAGAGGCTTTGAGCTTCTACAAAATGCTGTTCTATGAAGGGGAAGGTGGGAGCCCGATAATTCCTTGCTCTTTCACCTATCCAACAATTGAAGAAGTGTCCATGGCCGAACTTAACAGCAGTGTTACCAATGAGGAGATAAAAGAAGGATTATTTAGTATGGGAGCTTTAAAATCTCCTGGGCCTGATGGTCTTAATGCTTTATTTTTTCAGCACCAGTGGAGCACAGTCGGGGGATCAGTCACAAGTTTTGTGCAAGCAGCTTTTAGAAACCCGCAGGCTATTGATGAAGTTAATGGGACGCTGATTGTACTCATACCGAAGAAGGATCATCCCGAAACAATCAGAGATTTTCGCCCCATTAGCCTCTGTAATGTTATTTATAAAACAATAACCAAGGTGATTGCGAACCGAATTAAGAAGGTCCTGCCTAGCGTGATCTCTCCCAACCAATGCGGTTTTGTTCCAGGTCGACTGGGGTCAGATAACATCATCATAGCTCAAGAGGTCATCCATTCGATGCGTAATATGAAGGGCAAGAAGGGGTTCATGGCTATTAAAATTGATCTTGAAAAGGCTTATGACCGACTTCGCTGGTCCTTTGTAGAACAGTGCCTTGCAGAACTTAAATTACCTGAATTTCTCTTGAATGTCGTTAAACGCTGTATCTCGTCTCCTCTCATGGAAGTCCTTTGGGAAGGAAGTACAACCGATCAATTCAAACCATCCAGAGGTATTCGTCAAGGAGATCCCATTTCCCCATATTTGTTTGTAATATGCATTGAGAAACTAGCTCACCTAATACAGGAAGCTATTGGCAAGGGGAAGTGGCGACCAATTAGACTGAAAAGAGATGGACCTCCAATATCTCATTTGTTCTTTGCGGATGATCTCATATTATTCGCTGAAGCAGCTCTTGACCAAGTAGAAGTTATTCAACAATGCTTGGATAGGTTTTGCACAGCCTCTGGACAGAAGGTTAGTCAAGCTAAGACTAGAGTTTACTTTTCAGAAAACATAAACCATAACCGTACTCGTCAGCTCTCTGAAGCTCTAGGATTTCCTAGTACAATGGACCTTGGAAAATACTTGGGAGTACCCCTTCATCATGACAGGGTGAAGAAAGAAACTTACCAGTTCATAGTTGAAAAAGTTAAGACCCGCTTGAGCAATTGGAAAGCGAATGCTATTTCACTGGCAGGCCGACAGACGCTGGTTACGTCGGTCATTAAAGCTATGCCTATTTACTCAATGCAAACTTGCCCGCTACCTGCGACAACCTGCGAGGAGGTAGAGAAATGTGCTCGGGGCTTTCTTTGGGGTTCGTCTAGTGAACAACGAAGAGTCCATCTGGTTAACTGGGATGCTGTTTGTTCAGAAAAACAACGAGGAGGGTTAGGAGTGAAACACATGGCGTTGCAGAACAGGGCTTTCATGATGAAAGCTGGTTGGGGGCTTATGAAGAACCCAGATGCTCTATGGGTACGTGTCCTTCGGAATAAATATTGCTGCGGTAATGATTTGATACCAGTCATACAACAAAAGAAAGCAGGGTCACGTCTGTGGAATGGTATTCGTAAGAACTGGAGCAAAGTGGCACAATCGACTACACGAGTGCAAATGCATGGCAACGAGGAAACGATGCGTTGGGACCCAGAAAAGCATGGAGATTTTTCCTTGAAATCAGCGTATAATCTTCTGACAGTGAATAATTCTCCGGTGAACCTCCTCTGGCGGAAGGTTTGGAAAGTAGAAGCTCCCCAAAGGTGCCGTATGTTCCTTTGGCTAACCTTACATGGGAAACTACTAACTAATATGGAAAGAGAAAAAAGGGGGTTGGCTACCTCTACTGGTTGCGTCTGGTGCAATCATAGACAGGAAGATGTACTACATGCCTTGCGTGATTGTTCTCGAGTTAAAGAAGTATGGAGGGACCTCATAAAACCTCAGTTCCTGCAGTGTTTCTTCAGTGGGTCTGTCTGGGACTGGTGCAACCTCAACCTGAATCACAGAATCGGTCGGACTGAAGAGCACTGGCAAGCTTTCTTTGGGATTCTGTGCTGGTTATTTTGGAAAGGGAGGAATGAAATGATTTTTGAACAGAAAACCAGTGACGCTAGAGGTCTGGTTCAGCAAGCTCGTGTCATACTTCAGAGTTTCCAATCGGCCAAAGCCAAGCTGCATAATGTCAACTTACGAGGAGGCGGAGGACGAGCAACTCTTACTAGGCTGGAAGGGCAAGGACGAACGAAGGTGGTTGTGGATGGTGCTGCGTCGTATTCCAGGGGACTAGCAAGTTGTGGGGGTTACATATTAGATCCACAAGGACGAGATGTAGATGCGTGGTCCTTCCATATTGGAAGAGGCGATGCCCTGTTTGCAGAACTTTGGGGATGTCTAATGGGACTCAGACGAGCATGGGATGGAGGTTTCAAGAGTGTTAACCTGTATAGCGATTGTGCAGAGGTGATCACGTTGATAAGGAATGGATGCAATGATCTTCATGAATACGCCACCCTCATTCAGGAATGCAGAGGAATGCTAGAACGAGACTGGCGAGTTGAGCTGTTTTGCTGTAATAGGGAAGCAGTTTCAAAGGCTGACGCCTTGGCGAAGAAAGGGTTACGGCTACCCCCTGGAATCCATGGTGCACCTCTTGGGGATGCTGATGGATTGTAGTTAGTTTCCTGCTTTCTTTCTTATCAAAAAAAAAAAGTAAGGATATTTTAGAAAAAACACCGTTTATTTATTACAAATAACTAACTTAACTTCTTTTCTTAATCTCATCAAATTAATCAACTAGCTTTTATAATTAGGACCGGAGGTAGTATGATTTATTTTCTGTGAATTCAATGAGTGGTGATTTCTTTTTTGGTATCAAATTAAAATTTAATATATTCTCCCAATCTTATCGGCCAAAAAAAAAAATATTCTCCTAGTCTTATTTGTTATTCTCTGGCCAAAAATCTCACTACTTGTTAGTGGCCTCTGATTTAAGAGTTTCTACAAAATTTAATGAAATATTAATTACATTTTCTTTATTTTTTTCCTGACTTGAATAATAACTTTAGTTTAGTTAATTTTAGGAAAACAGTTAATTAAGATTTTATTTTTAAAAAAAAATCGGGAGGAGGAAGGAGAGGTTCATCATGAATTTTCAGATGCGAACACGATCATCGATATCTGCCAACTTCAGAAAACTTCCAAATCAAAATATTCTTTTGCCGGAAAATTATTAGTCTGCCGGGCTGGCTCCCAATAATACCAGGCACCATATGATCAGATTTAAAAAAACTTATGAACTTATGAGACTTATGCATCTAAATAAAAAAAATTCCTAGCCTACCAAAATTATTTTCTCTTGATTCAATAAAATTAACGAGTAGTGGTAATTCTATGCAGTAAACTACTCAACAACTGAATTTCCTCGCCTCTAGGGCGAGCTTTCTCTCTCCCTCTCTAGACTTTTCTTGAGCGGTGAGAGCCTCGTTTCCTCGCTTGTGGGCGAGCTTCTGTTAAGGCGTCTCCCTCCCCGACAGTTTCTGTCGGCGGAGGGGATAGTCGGTTTTTGTTTTCTCTTTTTTTGTTGTTTGGGTTTCAACGGTGGTGTGTTTTGTCTCTACAGTATTTATTATTTCTATGAAGATCGCTTGCGGTACCTTTTGCTTTGATGGTAGCTTGAAGGTTGATAGATCAAATCTTGAACTGGCAGCTTGGATTTGCGTTTTGGGGGAAAAGGATTTGTCGACAACCCTCCCTGTGTTTGTTTGTTCTATCTCTTGGAGGATTGTTCTCGGTTTTGCTTGGTGGTGGCCAATCCAAGGTGTTGGTGATGGACGTATATTTCATCAAGCGGTGCTGCTCTATGGTTGGCCAACGATGAGTTCTCTTCCTTCCCATTGCTGTTTTGGTGGCTGGAGTCTGCGGGTTCTTGTTGCTTCTATGGGTTCTCCCATTTTTGCTTCTTTGACCATGCTTGGTTGGTCTTTAGCCTACAAGAGGGATGGTTCCTTTGGGATTGGTTTGCTTAAACCCCCAACCCTTATTATGGCATTGATGCCTATGAAGGCGTTTTCTTTCCTGCAGACTCCGACAACCAGACAATGGGGCTTGACGGCGAACTTGGCGGTGGCGGCTCTCGTAGTTTCATTGCTAGGTTTAGGGTTTATGTTTTTGGGCTGCTAGGTTTCGGCCCTTTTGTCCCCTTTTTTCTTTTGGGCTTTGTATGTTTCCGTCTTTTTATCTATAAAATTATATCTATCTTTGGTCAAAAAAAAAAAACTACTCAACAACTGCGTGGGACAATAGGAGTAATTGGCAAATTGGCTGTTTTAATTGGGAGTAAAGTGGGTGGTCGGGGGACGTGTGTGATGGGGGAAGGATACCTAAAGGAAGGTAGTTAGAGGCTAATAATTAACAGTTGGTTGGGGGAGTCTGATCACATATGCTGTGAAGATGAGTGGCATTAATATATGGGAGCTGCTGCAAACTGTGGTGTTTTTAAATGCAAGCAATGGCCAATTCGTCCACTCATTGCGGTCTTTTTAAAGCCCCATACGGAAAAAGTTTGCCAAATATGTTAATAACATGGATAAGATCTTTTCTTTTTAATTCCAATGCACAGATCCGGCGTCCACGTATCAGTATTTGATATTTAATCATGTGCTCTCCTTATCACTTAAGAGAGAATTATTGGTCCTAAATACAAGTCATTACGGTACACTATTTCTAGTTTTAAATATAAAAACTAATTGATTAATTTGAGTATATTAAAAAAATAAGTTAAGTTAGTTATTTGTAATAAATATGCATTGTCTTTTCTAAAATATCATTGCTAATCAAGTTTATTGGTTAGAGTTAACTACTATTATTATAAGGACTATTTTTAAATAAATAAATAAATAGGAGAGATAAAGTGAATTAAAATCTTATATTTAGGACAAAAATAAAAGTCAAATAAAGTCTTATAATCAAGGATCAGAGGTAGTATATTTAATGATTGTTTTCTAATCTTATTCTTATTTAATTTAATTATCATTTGTATGCGAATTATTTGTAAATATAAAAAGAAATAGCAAGCTTTAATAAGAATAAAATTAAAATTTTTGTCCATTTAATGCATTCATTCGTGTGTCAAAATGAGTTACTGCTCTGATCCTTAATATATGACTCATTTAACTAATTTGATTAGACTAAAGAAATTAGGTAAGTTAGTTAATTATACAAAATATGACACATTTTTTTCTAAAATACCACAATCATCTTTTTTAATGCCTCATCTTCCTCTCCTACTTGATTATGGTTGAGGGAGTATCTGTAGAACTAATTTAGAAAAAATTGATAAATATGAGAAATATATATTATATTTAGGACCAGAATCAACTCAGCAGTTGGGTATTATATTAAGGACAAGAGGAGTATAAGTGATTTAAATGTTCATGCTCTCATACATTGCTGCCGGGCGTGTAAAACTGAGCTCATCACCCGCCAGGATAATACTGGTAATATTCCTCCGGTCCTTAATATAAGACCCATTTAACTAATTTGATTAGATTAAGGAAGTTAGGTAAGTTAATTAATTATAAGAAAAGTCACACATTTTTCCCAAAATACCATAATCATCTTTCTTAATACCCCATCTCTCACTTCTACTTGATTATGGGTGAGAGAGTATCTATAGGGATAATTTAGAGAAAATTGATAAATATGAGAAATGGGTCTTATATTTAGAACCAAAACCAACTCAAGAATTGGGTCCTACATTAAGGACCGGAGGAGTATGTTGGAAGCCATTAATACACAACAACAAAAAATGCCTGTCAAATCTTAAAATGATAAAAAGTGAATTTTGACATGTCAAGATATTTATAATGATAACTAACGCATTTACAATAATAGTTATTATTATTTATTTGTTATTTTAAAATTTAATAAGTATTTTTTAATTATTTTTTATCTTAAATATTTATAAATACTTTTATGCAAGTCTCAAGATTCCTCTTACTACATGCTTATCTTTTAAATTCCATATTAAAAACTCCTATTGCAATTCCAGACCAACAAGAAGTAGCGGGTAAAATAGGCGCCTGTCGCCGGAATGTGTGTGAAATCGGATGCCAAACGTGCTGTTGTGAAGACACAGGCAACGGAAATGTTCGGCCTCTCTGAGCCCGTTTGAATTGAGGATAGAATAAGTAATTTATTTTTAATTTGATTTTTAAAAAAATGAAATTAAATAAAAAATAGATTAGGTAATATAATTATATTTGAATTAGATTTTATGAAAATTTGTCTGTAAAAGTATAAAAGTTATTTAGATTAACTTTATAAATAAGTCAGTTTGTAAAAATAAAGTTGTTTGAATAATTATTAAAAATGCAACTTTAGTCGTAAAATTTAAAAAAAATATAAATTTTATTAAATAATACTCTTTTTAGTTCAAAATATGAGCATCAAATAACTAAATCACGCAACTAAAAAAATTAAAACATATTTAATAATTTAATTAATAGTCCCTGTTTTGTAAAAAAGTTTAAGTAACATCTTATATTATGCATTAGAAGGACTACTCCTATTGTTTGACTTATAAGTCACTTCTAATATATTTCAAACAAATTAAGAAAAATTTTAAACTTTATTAATTTTTATTTAAAATTCAATAAGTTTTTAACTTTATTATTATTTAATGTAAATTACATATTAGGAAAACAAAGTTAACAAATAATAAATGAAATGTAAAATTATACATTTAGAAAAAAAAAATTCTCTCTCCGTCTTATAAATAAGACAAAAAAATTTTGTCTCTTTCTGTCTTGTAAATAGAATCTAACGAGTAGCAATTAATTTAATCGTTCTGTTTAACTTCTTTCTCTATACTAGTAAATTTTTTAAAGTAGAATCACATTTTTTTCTTCCCTCTCCAATTTTAACTTAATCTTACCATTTTGATATAAGCTCTTACTTTTTAAAACTATTCCAAACACCATCAAACATGTCAAAAGTAGTTTTAACCCTTAAAAGCTCTTTAAAGCTCAAGCGGGACTCCAAACAAGCATTATATCATTACTAGGTAAGCCCTTATAATTCACTTAACCTATGATCAGATTTTTATAGTTTATTATCAGTTGAGTACAGTTTTACCTGTCTCAATTATTTTTTTTTTAGTAAATTTTTTTATCAAATCTTTATAATTTCACCATTTGTATAGTTTTCTATTTTTATCTGTTACCCAAAATTACAAAGACTCGATTAAAAATCAAATAAAATTAAAAGTGCCTGCTAAATACAAAGCATAGGATATGATTAAAAACATATTTTTTTTTACCAGATGATAATTAGATTTGATTAAATATTATAAACAATATGATACATTTTTTTTTTTTTACCAAAATAATGTGATACGCCAGTGAGAATCCACACGTTACCTTTATGCCCTGTTTGGTGCATTGGAATTGAGGGTGGAGAAGTGAAAGTGGAAGTGGAATCATAAAATTGACATGTTTGGTGCAATGGAATCCACTTCTACATGAAACTCACTTCCATCAAATTGATGGAATCGAGTTCCATGGCTTACCCCAAGGAACCGGTTTGAGTTCCCAGGAAGTGAGAATTTCTCATGGTTATACCCTCAGTTTTTTTTACCTATTGACAAGTTTGCCCCTCATATCATGACCCTCTTTCCTTCCCTTTCAGCAACCTCCAGTGACAGCACTCCCATTCAGCTCCACTGCGATGACGACGGCAACGATAGAGGAAGACGGCGGGCGGTGAGGACGCGATCTGCAATCTTCATCGCCTTTCTCTATGATCCCAACGTCCATCTCACTCAACTTTGTAGCCCAAACTCCTCATCTTGCTCTGTTGCACCCTCCCTCAATCTCCATCATCTTCTTCTTCGTCGACTTCAAATCTGAGAGTAGCAGGTCCCATCTTCTTCCTCTGCAGCTTTCTCCCTCTTTAATCTCCATCTTTTTCTCTGTCGACTTCAGATCTAAGAGCGGGAGGGGAGACATCGTGATTCATAGACTGTCAGACGGGGGTGGCGGCGTCATGTCTGAGAAGCATCGGTGCCATCGTCCTCATCTCCCTTCCTTTCCCTCACAACTTTTGATTTTCTTGATTCATAGACCCTGCAATATCTCTTCTCTCACTCTCTTTCTTTGCTTTTTTTCCCCTTTTGTGTTGATGGCTAATATCTGTATTTGGATTTGATTTATATATTGCTTGGATTGATGATTGAGTTTGGATTAATTGTTTAATGGTTGATGAACTATCACCAGCAGTGGACGATTTCTTTCCAGTGAACGCCGGTGGTCATGCGTGGGTGGATGGTCGTGACTATGGGAGTGGATTTTTTTTCCCTATTGAGGGTATTTTAGTATTTTTACAATATATATATTTTAACTAAAAATTATACCCCACTTCCACCGTCATACCAAACATGTTTTACAACCCACTTCCATTCCCAGTTCCACTTTTACCTCTACTGTTATTTCCACTTCCACTTATGTCAAAAACTCTTCCATTGTATCAAATGAGGCATTAATTCAAAGGAGTTACTTGAGCTAAAAACATTTCGGTTCAATGGTGCTCACACCTTCTTTTATAGAGGAGGCACTTGAGTTTCATGTCGATAAGTTACAAAGACTAAAGAGGTATTTGGTAACACAAAAAAGTATTTTTGAAAAATATTTTTTTATAAAACGAGAAAAACTTCTCCATATAGTTATTTTGTATATCGTAAAAAATGTTTTTAAAACTATAGTTTAGTTTCTGTCTAAAAATGAAATCTAAAACGTGATTTTACGATATACGAAGCAAATATGTAAAGAAATTTATCTCAATTTACTAAAAAATAATTTTTAAAAGTATTTTTCTTAAATACTAAACATCCTCTAAATTGAGTAGGTGCGTAGGTCCTCTTTCTTAGGAGATGAGGGGTTTACAGTACTTATAAGTGTTTAGATGTAATTCGCATTATAATTCTAAAAATAATTTTATGACATAGGAAATAAATATGTAAAATAAATTTATCTCAATTTATATAAAAATATTTTTAAAAGTATTTTTTCATTTATCTAAACATCTCCTAGGTCAACAAAAAAAAAAGAGGTGTTTGTAGCTAGTTAAAAAGTAATTTAATGGATGCTTGTACGAAATAAAGTGTTATTTAGATGGTATGCCATGATTAACTGTGCTTTGTCGATAAAGCATCGAATTACTTTTTAGATTTCTTTTTATGAACTTCAATAAACTAGTTTGTGTACGTTAAGAACATTTATTAGGAGAGCTTATTTGCATAAATTTAGAAGTCGGAAAGGACTTGCGCATAAATCTTAAGCACTGCGAAAATTTTCTACATATAATCTAAAATTAGGTGAGTTTTTAAGCACACATAAAAGCAAAAGTACAACCAAACATTCTCGAAGATACTGGAAGACCGTGAAAACCTTATATGGTAATATCAACAAATGGCGGTGATTACCTTTTTTGGTTTTTTTGGGGGATGATTTTGTTTTTAAATGGAAACTGAATATCCATTTATCACAAGATGACAAAATCAAAGTTACGAAGAAAACAGATTTGATAAAAAATGCAATAATTTCCTTTTATCTTATGTGATAACTTGAAAAGATGATCAGCTATAAAATTATTTTTCTTATGGGTGTAGTTTATTGTCACCTGCTAACCACTACCCAAAAAAAAAAAAATAATGTAGCTTTATCAACACCTATTTTTGTGCTTATCCTTTGTTTTCATATTATTTTACCACCGAATCGGAACCTCATCGGAACCTCTTGTATTCCCTTCCCATTTTTTTCATCCTCTGCTTTTTTTATAACCATAACATCAATATTTGAATGGCTTAAATTTAATCTTTTATAAAATTGTTATCAAAATGTTAGAATATAAATTTAAAAAATAAATAATTAAATTTAAATGGCTAAATTTTGATATGAATAATGCAATATTATAATAAAAAATAAAAATATATTTTATATAAAATTAAATTTGGGCTCTTCAAATCTAATTTTATGATTAGAAGAGGAAGAGAATGGAAAGGAGATGGGAGAGACGCCAGCCGATTTTCATTTTCCTGCTGCTTCCTATATACTATACAAAGCATCACCTAATAACAATTAAGGATTTGTTTGGGATGACTTATAAATAGCTTTTAAACATAATTTATAGAATACGAGATAAATATGTGGAAGAGTTTTGTCTCGGTTTACATGAAAGTGCTTATAAACACTTTTGCAACATTGATCCAGACAGGCCCTAAAATGATTTGCAAGATTTCGCTAACATTTCCGACAATGAACCCTGTAAAACCAGTAGCAACAAAATCCAGGATGATAATATAAATGTTTATTATATTTTATGTTATTATAATAGACCCTGCCATGCCTGGGTGACCACGAGCAAAATGAATAGTGTAAGTTTAAATTCAGAGGCAATGATCAACTTAAAATTATAGATCCACTTCAACAGATAATATCACCCAAAAAAAAAAATCTTTGTATACAGAGTGGGGTTTTTTAAGAAAAAAGCAAAAGTATCTTATTATTTGAGATAAACCTAGCGGACACTATATTTGAGACTTTGGTTTGTCATATTGTTATGGACTAACCTCTCTTGCTAAATCCAACCCTTTATCATGGTCTAGAAAAATCCTGAATCGAGCTTCAATCAAAGCAGGGGTTATTACCTTTTTTTTTTTTTACCCCTTCCACCTGTTAATAGGCAAAGATGAGTTGAGAGATGTAATGAGAGCTTGGTAACTCTGACTTATCTTGTATATTATCAAATTACTTCTTCGTATATCATAAAATTACGTTTTAAAAACTAATTCAAATACCACGTAGTTATGATCCTCGTGAACATTACGACCTCACTCCCTATTGTTGTGTATGCTCTTATAATATGCTGCTCCAATTCAGTCACAGTATTATCATGTTCTAGTGTAAAGTCCAATTCTATGGAGCTGTTAATCTCATCTTGCTTATAGACACTATCAGCCCTTGAGCAGACCATCTCTTCTTCAAGAAGCATTGCAAGCATATAATTATTTATTTGATTGATAATTAATAATGAAGGGACTAAAATAGCATGATCTTTAAAAATAACGCATGTCATTTAAATACTGAAATCACCCTAAATAGACGGATTATGCCATGCATTTCAAGAGATCAGCAGCAGGCTTTACGCTTAGTTCCAGTCAAATTAAAACAAGTGGACTTTCGCTTAAAGTTTTAAAAAGGAAAGTAAATAAACCTGAAGGTAACAACGATGAAAAATTATTCTTAACTGAAGCCTGATCGCCTTTAATAAACAAAGAAAATTAAGATTTAAGATTCTGATGCCTTTGTTTTGTCCTGACAATATATATATATATTTTTTTTTTCTTTAGGCCGAACTAAGCCCTCTTCCTTAAAAAAGGGACTTTTTAAATTAGATTTAAATTCCCAAAATTAAAAATATATATCCTACTCTTTGATTTATAAAAATTCTCTTTCGTATACAATGAAAATGTGTTTTTCCCCCTCTTTAACAAGAGCAAAGGGTCATACAATGATTTAATTAATTTAGAAAAATGATTTATTAAATATTTGAAGATAAGACTTAAGAGTATATTTACGTTCCTGACCCAGCACATTGGGCTGTTTCCCTCTCCGGGCTCACACAGCCGCACGCACTCTGTCCTCCCCCTCCCTCGCACACTCACCTCAGGTCGTCCGTCGTCCCTCCTCCGTTCTCCTGTTCATCAAATTGCGTGAGCCATCTCCCAGACTCCCACTACTTCTTCTTCACTCTCAAATTCAGAACATTCCTTTTGCCTCTCTATTCAACCGCAATCATCTCATCACTTTTGCCTCCCCTCGCCGCTGCCATCATCCATTCGACGGCGGACTGTGGTTTTAACGCCCCTGCTTTCTCAGGTTTCCTTCTTTTCTCCTTTCTCTCCATAACATTATTTTTCACGCTCATCTCATTTATTGCTATTTTTGAATTAATAAGACGTAGCTGTAGACAATTATTGCTCTCCCTTGGGGGCGACCTATAGGGGTTTGCCTCCGGGGAGATTGATTATTATTTCCAGACCCAATAGGCCCTTGTATGGATGGTGGCCGGACAGTTTGTGGGTTTAATTAATTCTAGAGAAAACGAAAATTTTTTGTCCAGATGCATCGGCCTTAGGGTAAAAATCTATTTGAAATCGTTGGATAGGAAATTACTCGGAATAATCAGCGTGAATTGCCAAATGGGATATGTGTTTTGAATTTCTTTGCGGCTAGATTTAAATACGGGACTCGCGTTTTACAAGCAATTTCAAGCTGCTGGCAGCTTTGGTCTGGACTGTATATCGTCGGCGTTAGATTAGAGGACGAAGCTATTCCCTCTGCGTTTCATTCTTCTGTATTATCTCATTGAAGTATTTGGGTATGTGGAGATCTGTTGCCTCCTTTTACAATTACTCTGAGATCATCCGGATAGGAAGTTGTTTAATTCCAATCACAGGCAAAATACGAGTCTATACCCTCTCCTGTCCTTTATGCATTTTATTCTCAGCACTTGCAAGTGTCTACTACCAACTTGAGCTGGGATTTCCGCGACTTTAATTTGTTTTGATTGGGTGGAAGATTGGATAGTGGTATTCACAAAATATCTAATTGAAAAGGCAAGTAGAAGACTATAACACGCGTTACATTTTCATTTGACCATATGATGATAATATCTATGAGGAAATGGACAAAGACTGTGTGTATTATGTTGATAACATTTGAACTTCGAAGCTTTCTAGAGGAAGAGGATGTTATGATTCATGGGAAATTCTGTTATTAATATTCTTGTTAAAGTGTAAAAGTTAGCTCTGGGTATCGAGACATCAGGAGGCTGTCAGGCATCAAGCAGGACTTGAAGTGGTAGCCTGACTGAAAAAGGGCAGGTTTTCCATTTTGGGAAAGTATTTTAATTTGATATACTGCCAATGAATTGTATGCTGCGATGATTTGGATTTTTTTATTTTAGATCCTTAAAACTGCAAAATATATACTCGTAGTATATGGAGTTTTATCTTGGCTGTGGATCAATGTTGCAACTCCTCGGTAAAGAACATAGAACTTATCAGACCAGTAGAGGACATAATTTAAATTCCTTGCCTGTGTCCTTTTCTTATGCAACCAAAATTTTTAGATAATCATTAATCCAATGAAGTATTTGCGAAATAGTACATACTTAATAAATAATTATTCAAAACTAATTACTGTATAATATCTTATCTGACATAAAGAGGGCATGTGACTATGAACCAATTGGGGATCACGCTGCCAGCCTGATGTACTGGATCAAGTTGATCAAAAGGTGAAGAAAGGCAGAAGACTATTTTTTTGGTCTATGATGAGAGAAAATATGGATTGCTTTTATGGATCGTCTATGGGTTTCAGTGCATGACCTTTTCTTTCAAGGGAGGTTTTGTTTTTTTCGAAAGGGGGGGATGGTAGTATCTCTTGTAGACATCCAAAAGAATCGGAAACCTTTGCTGAGTTGAAGAGCTTTTTAACTTTTGTTTGAGGAGGATCTTTTGTCCGCTGTTTCTGTATTGTTTCTTATCCTCTCCAATAAAATTTCCTTTCTCTATTGGGATGTGCTTTTTATGTTGTTTTTGACAGATTTTGTTTGATCGTAATGCTTGTTGCCTCGAGTCTTCTCACCAGTTAGATATTTGATATGATTATTGATGTGGACTCCATGGTGCTTGGCCCTAGATCTCTTGCCTTTGACAACGTTCCTTTTATCCAAAAATGTCTTGTTTTCATATCCATGTCCATATCTAAAGCTTCATATAACTAGGCTCTAAAACTTCCTTGCTGTAGGACCTAGGTGGCTGCCTCAGCTGCCTTGGACAATGCTAATAATTATATGGATAAATCAGGGTTTTATTGTATAAAATTCCATTTTGAGTATTTAATTCAATAAATGTCTAATCACGTCCATCACTTTTGTTATGATTCTTAGGTTATATTTGGTATCATGATAGAAAGTGGGGAGGAAAGGGAATCTTGAGAAACAAGACATAAATCCTTTTTGAACAATAATATCGATTTTGCCGATAATAGTGTCTGTCCCTATTTATTGCTATTCTTGTCGGGTTTTGAGAATCATCTCTTTTTGCAATAATTCCATTTTGAGTAGTTAATTCAATAAATATCTAAACACGTCCATCACTTTTGATATGATTCTTAGGATCTTTACCTTGATGCAGGTTCTTTCTATATTGCTGAACTAATTCTAGATGAGAGATAAGTCGGATTATCATATCTAGATTGAAGTTGGAAGAGGAAGAGGACAAAGTAAAACTTGCGTTTTTAAGGGGATCAATGGAGATGAGAGTTTCATCTCCAAAGCCATCTCTTGCTCCATCTGATAGCGTCAGTGATCCAGAGGAAAAGGAAGTGAGTGACGAAGATGATGATGATCGGAATCATAAGCATCGGAGGCGGGAAGATCGTTCTCAATCATTGGAGAGAGATGTTACAGAGCCTGTTATAAACAGGCCATTCAGAAAGCGTAACAAAGCTTTTGGGAACCGACATTCTTTCAGGGAAAATGAATCTCAACCCTTTGAAATGATAAAAAGGCGCCCTGGATTGACTTCATTTCCCCGAGCACCTTTTGATATAAATCACAGATCACGGCCAAACCAATCATTTAGTGGAGATCCTGGTGCTGGAAGGGGAAGAGGAAGAGAGGTGGGTTCTTGGAATCAGCGTGATTCTAGGTTCAGCTCAATTGATGTTGCTTCACAGATGGTGCCGCAAGGGTCCATTTCTTCAAGCCTTTACACTGGACGGGGATTGCCAAATGTTTCAAATGCACAAAATGCATCATGGAATGCTTTTGGTTTAATTCCAGGAGTACCCAATGGTGGCTTGGATATGCTTCATCCTATTGGTTTACAAGGACCACTCAGACCACCTATTAATTCATCAGTAAATTTGAGTATCCCTCGCCAAAGATGTAGAGACTTTGAGGAACGTGGTTTTTGCCTTAGAGGGGACATGTGCCCAATGGAGCACGGTGTTAATCGAATTGTTATCGAAGATGTCCAGGTATCTGTTATATTAAGCTATTCCCTATTAATTAAATGCAAATGGCTATTTTCATAATGCTTGACAAGTTCTGTTATAGAAGGCTCTTCCTGGAGTGTTTCTTTGCATTTATTCACCAAGGGACTGAGTTGGAGTAAAAGAAACCTCTGCAACGAGGCTCTGCTAGTTTTTGAGCTTTATGTCAAAATTTGTCTAGGTTAATCATTCGATTTGTGGGGCCTAAGATCAACTATCTTTCCACCACTAATATCATATTTCTCTCTCTGTAATTTCTACTTATTTATGCATATGTATTGGCAAATGGTAAATGATTTTCATAGGTGCGTATGAACCTTCACCTTCATTAAGTGACTTTAGAATCAGCAAGGTCTAGTTTCATGTTGATACCTGGATCTATGGTGTCAAAAATCGTAGGAAAAAGGTGCTTCTGAGCAATTTGGGTTTGTTGCCTATGATTTGAAACAATCATATTAACAATAATCATGTTAGTTTTATTTGAGCGGTGGGTTTGTCGAGCTTGTTTGGACTATCAATCCAATTTAGAGTACTTTTATGCAAACTTGCACTTTGCAGACAATTAGAAATTTAGTATTTATTCTTTTTAATTAGTAGTTAATGTGTTAATCTGATGACTTGTGTTAATGGACTTTTCCAGAAGTTGCAATTTATTAAAAATATGCTGTGTTTCTGTTGATTTAATAGCTTCACTAAAAATCGTTCTTTTATTCTCAATTCAGGGCCTTTCACAGTTCAACCTTCCAGTTTCACTTCCAAGTGCACACGTTATGGGCGCATCAGCTGGATCTGGGTCTTTACATTCAATAAGTGCTTCAGCCACTTCAATGAATAGCAAAGGTATATATGGCAAAGCTGGCAAGTCTGGAATAGGCGATGATGGTTTGGTATTGGGTGGTGCATACCCTGGTCCTGGGGGCACAAGTGGAGCTGATTTTTATGATCCTGATCAGCCCCTTTGGAATGATAGTGGTCTGGAAACGTCAAATGCGCTCCTTAATCTACAGTCATCCAAGATTGATGAAACTGAGCCCTTCTCCAGTGATGCTCCTTCTGATAGGCATAATGTGAGACTATTCAATGCTCCAGATAGAGATTCTTCAATGGGAACAGGAAGAACTTTCACTTCACAGAGTGCTACTTCATCAGTTTGGGCCAGGATTGGTGGTTCAAAAAACAGATCTGATGTGAAAGAAATGGTTAATCCAATGGTGGGTACCTTTCAGTATCCTGATAGTCAGTTAAAAGAAGACAATGATGAATTAAATTGTTTTCACAGCTCTTCCCAGCAAGCTAAGCAAATCATCGCTGATGATGCTGGCCCAAAATCCATGGGTTCATCTCTTAGGGCACAGACTGACATACGCAACATCCGGAAACCATCACAAAAGGCACTACGAACTTTATTTGTAAATGGCATTCCGCAGAAAAGTAACAGAAGGGATGCTCTTCTTTCTCATTTTCAAAAATTTGGGGAGGTTATTGACATTCATATTCCATTGAACAGTGAACGTGCTTTTGTCCAGTTCTCCAAGAGGGAAGAGGCTGAAGCTGCTTTGAAGGCACCTGATGCCGTAATGGGTAATCGGTTTATTAAGCTATGGTGGGCTAATCGTGATAGCATTCCTGATGACAGCATTAGCAGCAGCAATGGTGTAACTGCAACCGTCCTTGGGCATTCATCTGCTTTGGTTCCTTCTCATACGGTTGTCACTGATAGGGGTAAAGATATCCACCAAACAACTGCTTCAAAGACTGTTTCTGATGCATCCCCAGCTCCTGATCAACCTAAGCTTGTGACAGCAAATGGACCAAAAACTGCACCTCCATTGCAAAAGAAGCTTGAAAACTTGGAGCAGCTCAAGGAAGAATTGCGCAAGAAACAGGAAATGCTGGATCAAAAGCGGAATGAGTTCCGACGCCATTTGGACAAACTTGAGAAACAAGTAAAAACTAAAGTCTTCACACTATTTTAACTATGCATGCTTGTTTAGATCCTTTCTGTCTCCCCCCTCCCACATTTTTTTCACTCTTTTTGCATGAACAACACAGAAGGATCCCTTATAAATTATATCTTTCTGCTGCTACATTTACTAAAGTTTCTACTCTAATTGTATATAAGCATGTTAAGATGCCACTCTCTTCCATTGTGTCATATTTTCGGAGAATTACTAAAATAAATCTCAAGAACCTTCAATTAATAGCTTAAGCTTTCAATTTGAATTGATTGTGGACATAGTATTCAAGACCAAGTGATCTAAACTATAGGGTTTGATCCTTTCAACCCCGATTCTATTAATTAAACTGAGTTTCAGCGGCAGAAATGGTGGGCCTGTCTCTGAGTGGGCTTCAAGCTCAGATGTGCTTTTAGTTGAAGATAGTGCAATGTAGATGTCAATTGAAACCAATATGAGCCTTCATTTAAGACTTCTAATTGAGTTGAATTGATCATTCACAAATAAATCCTTGATGTTTTGATCTTTTGCAGGCCACGGGACTCAAGGGTGAAGTAGTTACTGAGCAAGCTGCCAAGAGACCCAAAACAGGCGTGTCAGCTGATGTTAAACTGACTTCTCAATTGTCTGATTCTGGCTTTTGTATGGCATCTCCACATGCAGAGACAATAAGTGATAAGAACAATACATTGGGAACCCTTGTATCTCAAAGTCCGAAAGCAACTGCAATAATTGCACATCAAGAATCCACAGCCAAAGTGCCAATTCGACCATATGCACCTGTAAATAGATACAAATTGGACAATCGTCCCACTTCATTTAAAATCACCTCCCCTTTACCAGCCGGACTAGCAGATGTAAGTCCTCTTACTCTCGTTATATAGAAGGATAATTAATTCATCATATGCTTTTATTTACTTCATCATGTTTTAATCTGACTCATTATCGAGACAAATCCCGTTAGATGCTCGCATGGTAGAACAGTATATGGCAGATTTGCCAAAAGCAGTCCAACCTATTTCGTACCCTATGATTTTAGTTGTCTTTCAGAGAAATGAGAAGTTAGTGGTAAGTACCAGAAAGACTATTGCAATGTACCGTACTGTTGATTAACAAGGAGAGTTGACTGCCCAAAATGTTTGTTAAAGATACGTTAAATATTTTGCTTAATGAAATACTAAGTATTTTTACTCGTATAGGTAGAGGAAGAAAAAGAATGAATGAGGGAATATGGATTTAGACAAGAAATAGTGGTTAGTGCTGCTTGCGACAAACTTCATGGGGTTGGTCATGATCTCTTTCTCACCTCTTGTTATTCCATATTTTTTTTGGGGACTTAAATATGATGTATCCAAATCACATTTGAAAAGCAGACATTTGATAATTACCTGCTTTCAGCTACACATGCTCAAGAACATGAAAATGATGTTGAAGAATCTCATTTTGAAATTTACCTATTAACTGATTGATAAGTTTTGGAACCATATATCCAAAAGAAAACGAAAGAAACTAGTTGGGTGATCAGTGTTGCTGTCTGGATCAGTAGTTGCTGATGTTATTAAATCAAACAATTCTTTGCAGGTGAAGTATGATTTAAGAGGTTTTAGTGTTCTTTATATGTTCAACGACTATAATGTCTTGCATATGAGACTTGATTAATTTCATGATGTCTTATAAAATCCAACGTGTCAATGGCATGCAATCATTTGTGAGAAATATTCAAATTTTTATTATAAGCTTCTCCCCCAGGTCCTTGATTGGATCAGAAACTGAGTTCCTTAAATATCAGTTCCCTCCAGAAAAAACAGTGCTCCAAGGGCATAGTGCTTTGCTTCTATTATTCATATCTTATGCATTTTTTGGGGTGAGAGATTTAGAAGGGAAAGTGAGTCAAAGAAGGATCGACTCAATCCTTTGTTTTGTTACTAATGGATGGAGGGAAGGAAAAATTTCTTTGTTCCTTCTTTCCCCATGTATCTCTACTTGTGATTTTTGATTCCCTCCCTTCTTTCCCTCCCTATTCCCTAACATACTTTTAGATTTGGCCTTAGTATGACAGTATTGTGAATATGGACCGTATTTGTGAGCCATGAGCGAAATGATAGTTTAAGGTTGTACGTTTGATATGATGGAGTCAGCATCCAAGATGCACTAATACCTCTGTATTCACGTATTTGCGTTGTTGGGTATGGAGTCCTTTCCTGTTTTTATTTTTATGTGTTTAGTTTGGATGGAACAAGGCAAGTGGTTAACACATAATGTTATGCTTCATGCCAGTTTGTTGACGCTTTCATTATTTGTCTATCAGGCTGCTGTCTTGAAAGACCACTTCTCACCATATGGGGAGATTTCTGCGGTAGAGCTAGAGGACGTGGGAGACCATGACAGTAGCCAGTCGGAGGCTCGTGTAAGCTTCACTACGCGTCAGGCAGCTGAGAGGGCATTCACTAATGGGAAAAGCTGGAAGGATCATCATCTCAAATTTATGTGGCTCACGCCTAGTAATTCTAGCACTGTAAGAAAAGTATCTGCTTCCAAGGAGCCCATCGATACAGACGATCAACCAAAAGAAAAAGACCAAGTTATGCAAGACACTAATATATCTGGGGATAAAGACCCTTTGGATTCTGGAGTTAAAAGTTGTTCGGAGCATACGGATGATCAGCCAGAAGAAGACCATGTTATGGCGGAAAGTATTGCATCAGGAGACGACGAAACCCTAAACTCTGGAGCTAAAAATAGTTCGGAGCACACGGAAACAGGTGAGGATCGTCAGTGCAGTCAAACTTCTGCCGAACAATCACCTGAAGGCAGTGTTTGTTGAGGATCTGCTGATAGTCAGATTTGTACAGCGAGGTAAAATGTTTAATCTTTTAAATTCTAATTTTCAGGAGCCTTTTTTAACAATTTCTAAAAATTCATTTTCCCATGTGCTTACTTTTTAACGCTCAAGACATGTAAGAGGGATCTTTCGTTCTTTTTTGCTGCCGCCTGTATTGGGTGGTATAGTTTGAATGGTGCATCCTGTTGTTTTTGCAGCCTAGGTATTCGTAGGGTCAAAGATTTAAAGTTAAAAACTCTGTTGAACACGATTGATGTTACATAGCAAATATTTTGGATCTATGCATGCAAAATATATAAAGCGGGGTAGTTTTTGCTCCTTTGCAACTTCTGCTTGTTCACTTTGGGAATATACCGAATATAGGTAGTTTGTTTTTTTGGTTGATATTTACAATCAGGATTTTAATAAAATTATTATTATACGCGGAAACGATTCATGATTCAGAATGACATGATTGATTTTATTGAAAAACTATTTAATATTGTGTTTTTATGACGCTCTCTGAATGGATCGATCTGTTTATGGGTCATTTGTTTTCACTTCATTCCGCATTTTATTATCTTGCAAAAAAGCATTATTTTCTCGGCAAATTACTTAAGAGTGACCGACGCTGATACAGCAATTTACGAATTTAGTTCAATGGCTGTTTTGTTATGCACCAACAACCCCTTTATCTTTATAATTTCATTCGGGCTAATATTTATTTTTCCTCGTTGCATCTTCTTGGAATAATATGACATCAGGGGAAGGCAAAAAAAAAAAAAAAAAAAAAGAAAGAAAGAAAAGATATGAAGAGTTTTTCCTTTCGTGGGCCTCCCTGCAAGCTTCGTGATTTGAAGGAAGAGGCGGAACCGCAGAATCATTGTGCCATGTTTGTCGTTGTTGATTGAAACGGCGAAAAACGCATAGCTGTAGTGCTTCTATCGTCTAATCTTCAGATCTAACCCATCTCATTGAGAAAAACAGCAAAGTTCTTAATGAACGACAAAAGAAGCAAATACAAGGGATACCATCGTCTTCCACATTTCAAGGAAAACGAGTTGGAAAATTTGGGAGAGAACAGTGATGAAATGAGAGCAATCAAGCCTTCAAGCACTTATCGCCCACCAACAAAAAAAAAAAAATCACCGAGTAACAGACTGCAGTCTGCAGCTACCATTAAGAAAGTGTTTGGGTGAGTGTAAAAGTGCTTTTCAATAACAAAAAGAGTTTTTGTTTAGGTGTGTTGTTCTCAGATATACTTGATTATGTTTGAGGGATAGAAAAAACTGATAAATATGATAAATAAGTCTTATATTTAGAATCAAAATTAATTAATAATTAGGTCTTATATTAAGAACAAAAAAGAAATAGACTTATCTCCCACGCTGCAAAATACAATACGATATAAACTCAAAAACTTCGGCAGGAAACATGTTTGAGTAAAACCAGCCTTAAATTTCTCCCATAAACTAATCCTTCTCTTGAAGTTGACCCCCAGCCATAGAATTTTACTTTAATGTGACCATAACAACCAGTGTTTTTGTCTTCACTGGAATGGCACATCAGGTTTGATAAATGTCCCCCCCCCCCCCAAACTTCAAGAGAATCTATCCAAAAATCGTTCATGTCTCAAATCAAATGTCGCAAGGAAAATTAAGAACTCTAATACTATAGGCTATCTCTGGTTCTTAATTAATATAAGTCACTAAATGTAAACCCTCACCTAATAGGAATTTGAATTTTAATTCGTTGTGTTGTGAGTGATTAGTAAATCAATCCTTGTTAATGTCAGAAAGTTAAATTTTAATTCAAAATATAAGATTTCATTTTATTTTGTTTCATAAATTTATAACTTTTTTAAAAAATATCCTTATTGATGGTAAGAGAATCCTACCAAAAAATAGTTTCAATACATATGATTAAAGTTTAAAAAAGCCAATACATATTTGTTAACTAATTTTCTTAATATTTTTAAATTAATTATTTAGTTTTTATATTAAATTGAGATGTAATACCTGAAAAATGTTGCCAACCTCTGATTTCCTCCAAAATAAACCAGGCCACAATAACAGTTGGAATCCACTTCCGTACAGCACCCCTATTTACACGTTGGTAAGTGGTGAGACATGTTGAATGAAGAACAAAAGGCTCTCCAAAGCTGACACAGAAACACAGAAACCAACCCCAAAATATCCCTTTTTTAATATTTCGTTCCAAGGCGTTGCTCTGACTTCTCTGTCAGAAAAGTTGGAACGTGTGAAAATTTGGTCAATATATTGCAATTGATCCCAGTGAGTCCGCAGTGTTTTACTGCAAGCTATCATGTCTACCCAATCCTCAATTTATAGACCTAATTCATTGTTTAACGATCCTGAGTGTGACCAAATCAGGTGTTTCTGGTTTGCCTCTCCCCATGATCTCATGTATCATTGATAATTTTACTTAAGAGTCAAGAATGCCATGCATCAGGTCATCAGGTGGCCTAGAGGCTGTATACGGAACCTATGCCAAAAGTTATGCTACACTTGAAGCATGCGATGGCCCGGCTTCTCTATTCTTGTTTCACTATTTTCTGCAGTCCATGGATTACGTGCTTAATTGTTAAACTATTTGGAGCATATCCCACATTTTGCAGCCTATCCTGAAGCTCCATCAACTCGGTAAATTGACCAATCTCAGAAGAGACTTCAACAATTGCATTGTAGCTTTCATTATCGTAAACTTGAAACTCCTTGGCAAATAATTTCAATAATGACTCTGCTTTATCAACATTCCTCTCCTTGCAACAACTTTTGATTAGCGCCCTGCATATTTCTTTATCAGGTAGAAAACCCATTTTAACCATTTCTTCCAATAACCTTTCAGCTTCCCAATTCCTGTTGTTTCTGCACAAACAGCTTATAATAGCTCCATATGCTGTGAGATTTGGCTTCATACTCTTCTTTATCATCTCAGATTTTAATACTACCGCATCGTCCACATTATCAACTACACATAGGGATTCAATAATTTGATTGTATGTGGTTTTTTCTAGCACATAACCATCATGAGAGATTCTTTCTAAAAGATTTCTGGCAGCAAAAGGTCGACCTTCCTGACACAATGCGATAATAAGATAATCAAATACATCATTAGGAATCTTAATTCTAAACCTCTGAAGCTCCACAATCAGATTCAATGCTGCAAGCAGTTTTCCATCTCTTCCATATGCTTCAACGATATGCCTACAAGTGAAACTGTCTGGGCAAACCCCATTTCCAATCATATCATACAACAGCGATCTAGATACATGCATCTTACCTTCTTTACAGTAACCAAATATGAGAGTATTATATGACACAATGTCAGGATCTAGCCCTCTGTTAACCATCCTATGGAAAAGTTGATGAGCTTCCCTGATCTTCCCCTCTCGACAGAGGCCATTCATCAAGGCTGTGTACGTAATCAAATCAGGCATCACACCCCTCCTGTACATGATCTTATACAGATGGAATGCATCTCCCAACCTTCCTTGCCTGCAATAGCTATTAACCAGTGTGTTATACGTAACTAAGTCAGGTTCAAATCCTTCTTCTTCCATCTTCTCCAGGAATCCATTCACCTTATTTGTATCTCCAATTTTGCACAGAACATGGGTCAAAATGTTGAAGGTGTGACCATTCCTGTGTATCCCAAGTCTTCCCATCTCTTCATATACTTCCCAACAGTGACCAATATAATTAAATTTGGATAACCCATTTAACAGAAAATTGCAGACTATAACACTAGGGATAAAACCAGCCTCTATGGTTTTTCTGAAAGTTCCTAATCCCTTCTCAACCATACCCACCTTAAGATAAGCCTTGGTGAGCATATCAAAGATAAGAGGACTCCAATTACAATCCTCAGTACACGCAACAAGATTTTGAAATACATCCTCATTTGGAGAAACTTGCTCAACTAAATGTATTAATTCTGACAACAATTTCATGGCCTGTGGGCGCATTCGTGACCAAGTAAGTATGTGAACAATTATACAATAGTTTTGAACAGTGGGTCTGATGCCCAAGTCATTTTTAACCCAATTGAAAAAAGTTAGAGCCGAAGAGCAGTCAGACTGGCACCTCAGCAAAATCTTTGAAATTTCACGGGGACCCATATGTGGAAGAATATCTTTGATATCATTCTGAAGAAGATTAAGGTGAAAACTTTTCTGTTTAAGGCTTGAACAAATGAGGCTGACTATATTATTGGGGTTCTGGGTAGGGGCAAGGAAATTGTAGAGGGGATTTGAAATGGGTTTCGACGAAGAATCCGGTACAATTGAAAGAGAAGACGAAGAAGACAACGATGTCGACCAAAGTGCCGATGATTTCGTGAAACTTGCGTTGAAGGAGAATTCTGAAAGACTATTCCAGTGGGGTGTATGAGGTGCAGATGTAGAGTGATTTAAAGCAACAAGGATTTTGTCAGTAGTCGAAAAGATTGAAGATCGAGACATTAAGTGTTTACAAGCATGACAGAAGAGAGAGCGATAGAGAAGCGTACCAAGTAACAGAGAACCCGCCATATTTCGTCTCTTTGGCGACATCAAGTATCGCAACGGAGCGATCATCGACATCAAGTTCGCTTTTCTACTTGGGCCTCCTTATTTTCCCCCTTTTGCTCCGTCGTTCGTGTTCGAATATAAACCTTTGCAACTCGGTTTTTATGGTGTTTTTCAGAGCAATAACAATATGAGCTTGTCTCCGGCAACGGCGGCAGCATTGGCCTCCGTACCCTCTCGATTAAAGATTGGACAGAGTGACAGTGAGCAGAAGCGTGAAGAACGCTGTTGGGAAACCAAGGGTGGGAAAGGAGAAGTCGATATTTCTGCTGGAAAGGCAGGCCCGGGTGGACCCATTTCCTATTCATTTAGGATGGTGAAATGAAAAGATAAAGCGAGATACCTCAAATATTTAGACATATGTTACAAATTAATAATTAATAAATGTATACTAAAAATTAATAATCATCATTCCTCTTGAGCCTTATCATAGCAGGAATTACAGATACATTTGCAGAAATGACAAAGAAGTTCTTGGGTTCCATTAGAGGGCCAACAAAGAGGAAGGTATACTTGAAGAATACATTTGGAAACTAATATTTTCAAGAGCAAAACTTATGAAGTAACTAATGCCGGAAGGCATTCAGTTTGAGCATAGCCTATCCAGACTACTATTTATTTCTTTTAAAGGGAAAAATTCACCTTCCTCTGGGCCTGTTCAGTGTGCTGGAAGGACTTCTAAAGAAATTTGAATAGGAAAGTAACCAAGAATTGGTCTTTAATGAACTGGAACATTTTGGGCCCAAAACCATGTGTGGAATTTAAGGGAAAGTATGTGGAATTCTATCACACTATGATTATTAGAATAATACTCCTCTGATCCTTAATATAAGATCCATTTAACTAATTTAATTAGATTAAAGAAATTAGGTAAGTTAGTTAATTATAAGAAATGTGACAAGTTTTTCCTAAAATACTATAATCTTTTTTAATACTCCTTCTTTCTCTTCTACTTGATTATGGTTGAGGAAGTATCTATAGGAGTAATTTAGAGAAAATTGATAAATATGAGAAATGGATCTTATATTTATAACCAAAACTAATTCAACAATTGAGTCCTATATTAAGGACTGGAGGAATAGAAAGGAATCGTGAAGATGTGAAAAGACTAAAAATACACCAAGAAATAAGAATTGTTAAAAATAGAGAGAGAGAGAGATGGAGGACGGAGAGGGAGGGAAGAGAAGAGAGAAAAGAGGTCCTTCTGATCAATTTTTCAATAGGTGCTCAAATTTTTGTTTCCATGTAAAGCACATCACTATTACATGGGTCTAGCGGTGGAAGCCCATCCTTCAAATCTGTGGAATCTTGATTCCCTGGGGAATAGTTTTCAACAACATCAAACATGACAAAATTATGATTCCCTTTCTACTCTCACTTCCACTGCCACATCCAGGATTCCAGAATACCAAACGCAATATTACTTTGGGATCAAAGCTTCTGCTCAGGCATGCTTACCTTTGTGCCGGAATTGGACCTTGATATATGTAGTTAGTTAGAAAAGGGGCCTTATAGTAAATTGTCATGAGAGTTTGTTATAGAGAGAGAATATCAGGAATGACGATATATGCTCTGTAACCTGCCTTGATTTCATTTTGTCGAATGAATATTCTCTTGTCTCTTACTGCCCATAACAAAAAGGTATCAGAGCTTCCGTTTCCGGCCAATGGCGCCTCCGGAGACGCGATCCTCCGATCGTCTCGCTGAAGTAGAACACCGTCTAGATAAGCAACAATCGGTCCTGGACCAACAGTCGCAGGACATTTCTGATCTCAAGGTCCTGCTTCAGGACATTTCTTCCAAGATTTCTGCGATGAACCAGAACGTGTCTAAGCAACCGGTAGCTGGAGAAAGTTCCCCCCGCATTCCTGCTTTCGGCTCTTTCCACGAACTCCACAGTAACAACTCATCCGCTTCCTCTTACTCTATCGCCACTAAACAGAGCCGAGTCGATTTTCCAAAGTTCGATGGCACTGATTTCCGCGGATGGGCATATCGGGTTCGCCAGTTTTTTGCTGTAGATGGGACACCGCTGGATCATCGAATCCGTCTTCTAAGTATTCATCTCGAGGGCCACGCACTGCGCTGGCATCAAACTTTCATGCGCCACCGTTCTTTCGCCGATATATCCTGGGTTGAGTACTTTAAAAATATGGAAATCAAATTTGCTGATGTGAGGGAGGAGAACCCGACTATTGCTCTGAAGAAGCTACAGCAATCTACTGATTCAGTCGCTGATTATGAAAAAAAATTTGATGAGCTTTTATCTGAAGTGGATATCCCTGAAGAGGTTGCTATCAATCTTTTCATAGGAGGCCTACGGACAGATATCCAAAAATTCGTCCTCAACGCAGCGCCACCTTCTTTAGCTGGCGCAATGTCCTCTGCTCGGATGCATGAAGCAACAATACAGGCGCTCCATGATCACTCACCGGCAGCAACTCGTCGTCCTGGATTCGGGTATTCGATGGGCCCCAAGTCCATTTCGTATATGGACTACTCTGCACAGGACAGGCCCAAAACGCAGACACAGGCATTATCAGCTAGACCACTGGATTCTCCCACTACGTCGTCTTCCCGGATATCATCAGCTGCCAAACCCACACGTCAACTATCAAAAAAAGAAATGGATGATCGACGCATGAAAGGACTGTGTTATTGGTGCCCAGAAAAGTATACAAGCAGCCATAAGTGTAAAGATTCTCACCTGTTTACACTAATGGTTGATGAAGATGACGATTGCTTTGAAGATGCGATGGGCGATGCTCAAATCGACGCTGTGGGAACGATTAATGCCATCGAAGGGGATGATAAAGCTTCTACGGTGAAACTTCTGGGTCAGATTAAAAACCAGAGGGTTATCATTCTAATCGACACGGGCAGCACTCACAATGTACTGGATTCCTCTATTGTCAAACGTCTCCAGTTGAAAGCCCAGGAACGTAGTGCTGTTCGTCTCACCGTGGCAGATACCCAAAAGGTAACGATCTCTAAGCATTGTCCGAATCTCTCGTGGGAAATGGGCAATTCTACTTTCTCAGCTGATTTTTTAGTAATGAAAATAGGGGGTTATGATATGATTTTGGGTACCCAATGGTTGAGAACTATCGGCCGATTTTCTATGGATGTGGAGTTGAAAATTTTTGAGTTTCATTATCAAGGGACCCGGGTAGAATTGCGTGGGGTGGGTTACCACCTACCATCCCCTGCAAAGGAACTTACATCTACGCATGATATAATGGCCGCTGTACATGTCTTTCTGCTTCAAGCTTCCTCTCAATTACAACTCGGGCTGCCTACTACTTCTTCATTAGATGAACCCCAGCAACACGAATTGACTCAACTCTTAAACAAATTCACTGATGTTTTTGTGGAACCTACCGAATTACCTCCTTCACGTGTATTTGATCATTCCATTCCCCTTCAACATGATCGACCTATTAATTGCCAGCCATACCGTTATGGTCCAGCTCAGAAGACTGAGATTGAGCGACAGGTGAAAGAGATGCTTGGTCATGGGATCATACAGGAGAGTTCTAGCTCCTTTGCTGCCCCAGTAGTTCTCGTCCAGAAGAAAGAGGGTACCTGGAGATTTTGTGTTGATTACAGAAAATTAAATGAAGCTACAATCAAAAACAAATTCCCCATATCGGTCATTGAAGAGCTATTGGATGAATTGACAGGGGCCATGTTCTTCTCCAAACTGGATTTAAGGTCCGGTTACCATCAAATTCGAATGAAGCAAGATGATATTCCTAAAACGGCTTTCAGAACCCATGAGGGTCTCTATGAGTTTGTGGTCATGCCTTTTGGGCTGACCAATGCCCCTGCTACATTCCAGGGCCTTATGAATTCTGTGTTCAAAGCTTTCTTGAGGAAATTTGTCTTAGTTTTTTTTGATGACATATTAGTATACAGCAAAGATTGGGGTTCACATTTACAGCATTTGGAAACTGCCTTAGTGACTTTGAGGCAACATCGATTATTTGCTAAAGCCTCTAAATGTATTTTTGCTGCCACCCAACTTAACTATCTGGGTCATATTATTTCAGCCAAAGGGGTTCAAGCAGATCCAACGAAGCTCGACGCAATTTCTTCTTGGCCTGTTCCGAGCTCTATCAAAGAACTGAGGGGATTTTTGGGCCTTACTGGATACTACCGGCGCTTTATTCGAAATTATGGGGCCATTAGTAAACCTTTAACAGAGTTATTACGCAAGGATGCTCCCTTCATTTGGTCCACGACTGCAAATGATGCTTTTGTTCAATTAAAGCAGCTTCTGACTTCACCACCGGTTTTGACACTTCCAAATTTTCATGACACTTTCGTTGTGGAAACAGATGCCTCTGGTACTGGTTTAGGGGCTGTCCTATCTCAG
This sequence comes from Neltuma alba, assembly GCF_004799145.2. NCBI lineage: Eukaryota > Viridiplantae > Streptophyta > Magnoliopsida > Fabales > Fabaceae > Neltuma > Neltuma alba. The sequence continues at coordinate 46,670 of NW_021637077.1, forward strand.
AATGGACATCCTATAGCTTTTGCTAGCAAGGCTTTACCTTCTAAAAAGAAGCCTCTGTCTGCATATGAAAGGGAATTGCTGGCTATCATTTTTGCTGTCAGGCAGTGGAGATCTTATTTGTGTAGTAACAAATTTATAATTAAAACGGACCATTTACCCCTGAAACATCTATTGGAGCAGCGTGAATTGAATCAAGATCAATGTAAGTGGCTCCATAAATTGTGGGGATTGAATTATGACATAGTCTACAGGAAAGGGAGTGACAATACTGTGGCTGACGCCTTGTCTAGGCGCTCTGAAGGTTCTTGTTTTGCCTTGTCTGTCCCGGTTTCTCCACTGTATGAACGGGTTCGTGACTCCTGGCTTGTTGATGACCACTTGCAGCAGCTAATTAAGGCTCTGGAAAAGGATCCTGCGTCCCACCCTAAGTTCACATGGCAGCATCAATTGCTCAAACGCAATGGTAAGCTGGTTGTTGGAGCTGACCGTACTCTTCGTACTGATTTATTATCATTTTTCCATGCTGACAGCATTGGTGGACACTCTGGTATGAATCCTACTTTTAAAAGACTTTCTGCTTTCTTCTATTGGAAAGGTTTAGAAAAAGATGTCAGGAATTTTGTCAGGGAATGTTCTGTGTGTCAACGCTTTAAACCTGAATTAATTGCTTCCCCTGGCTTGCTCCAACCACTGCCTATTCCAGAGAATGTTTGGACTGACCTCTCTATGGATTTTATTAGTGGTCTCCCCTAATCCTATTCTAAAACCACTATTTTAGTAGTTGTTGATCGCTTATCTAAGGCAGCACATTTTATGGCCCTTAAACATCCCTTTACTGCTGTGGAAGTGGCTCAGATTTTTCTTGATAATGTGGTTAAATTACATGGCTTTCCAAAAACTATTGTGACCGACAGGGACCCTGTGTTCTGTGGTAAATTTTGGAGGGAACTTTTCCGTTTGTATGGTGTTAAGCTCCATTATTCTTCTGCATACCATCCTCAAACGGATGGTCAGACTGAGGTGCTGAATAGATGCTTGGAGTGTTATCTCCGCTGTATGACTGGTGACTTTCCTAAGCAATGGGTGAAATGGTTATCCTTGGCAGAACTATGGTATAATACCACTTACCATTCCTCTATTGGTATGTCACCGTTTGAAGCTGTGTATGGGATGGCACCACCAGTTCATTTACCGTATATTGCTGGGGATTCTCCTAATGATCTCGTAGACCGCACTTGTTTATCAAGAGAACTGGTTTTGCAACTCCTGAAGCAACACTTGCTTCGAGCTCAACACCGAATGATTCAGCAAGCTAATAAAGCTCGGTCAGAACGCCACTTTGTTGAAGGTGATATGGTTTATCTCAAATTACATCCTTTTCGAAGGAACTTATTAAACAATTCCTCCCTTCATAAATTAGCTGCTCGTTACTTTGGTCCCTATAAAGTATTGAAGAAAATTGGTGCTGTTGCTTATGAACTTGAGTTGCCTCTTGGTACACGGATTCATCCAGTTTTCCATGTGTCTTTGCTCAAAAAACACATTGGACCTACAGCTGTTCTTGCTCCTACTTTACCCCCTGTGGATTCTGAGGGTCATTTCCTACTGGAGCCAGAGGAAATATTGGGCCGTAGGCTGGTTAAACGTCATAATCTTCCGGTCACTCAAGTGTTGGTTCGCTGGAAATTTTCCCAACCTGAAGATGCAACATGGGAAGACCTCTCAATAATTCAGCAGCAGTTCCCTCACTTCCAGCTTACAACACCGCCGAATACCACCATCCTTGTGGACAAGGATTCTTCTTAAAGGGGGGGAGTATTGATATATGTAGTTAGTTAGAAAAGGGGCCTTATAGTAAATTGTCATGAGAGTTTGTTATAGAGAGAGAATATCAGGAATGACGATATATGCTCTGTAACCTGCCTTGATTTCATTTTGTCGAATGAATATTCTCTTGTCTCTTACTGCCCATAACAGACCTGCAAGGTAATCTTTCACATGCTTTTCAGTGACAATCCAAGCAGTGTAAAAACATTAACAAATAAGATACATAGTAAAAACCAATAATTTAATTATAACCAAAGAAATTTAGTTCACAAAGTTTACTGAATCCTTCAATAGCAAGATATCCTTTGCAAAGTAAAATGGAAACTACCAATTAAATCAGCTTCACAAGGGTGGGCAAGGCTTTGCAAGCCAATAGATTTAATTATCGGATCTTGGCTCTCAATGCGAGACTGTTATGCAAACACAAAAGCACGATATCTCAAGAAAGCATGCACCAGACAAGAAGAATCAAGAAAACGATATATCGATATCACATGCGGAAACAGGCAAGATGAGGTCAACACCCCTATCATGGTTTTTCTGGCAAACATCTCGAATGGAATCGGCTCGGCTGACTGCAGATTATTCTATCTGGCACAAAATCAGTTGACCCTTTAGCAAGCAACATCCCGTGTGTAAGAAGAATGAAGAAAAGGTTGGGCCTTGTTAGCTACAAGACTCTAGTGAAACCGCCAATAACAATCAAGCAAGCAACATCTAAATACAGTGAATATCTTAAGTCGAAGGAAATCTATTATAGCACTTAGAATCGAAGATTCGAGGCACAAGTGAGACGCTATGACATGAGTTGTTTGAGGTTCTCAATCATCAACCAAGTGTAAGAAATGACTAGAAAATATTATGCCCTTAACTAGCCCAATTCGATTTTTGCAGCTTGGTCTGTAATAAAACCTTCAATTTGCCCCACCAAAAGCTTCGTTTCTTTGATGTTCTGCATGTTCTGATCCAATCTTGTTCTGGAGCTGTTCATAATGGAGGCGTGAAGTTCCAGACAGTGTCAAGGTCAGCAAAGCATTCTTGGGAACATGTCTTCCGTGCTATCATCCGGAGAGTGGTCCTAATAACACTTTGATTACAGGATGGACGTTTTAATCATGAACAGAATTATAATGATACAGGGATCTAGTTTATATAGTTTACCCCTGTCACATGCTAAGTTTTATTTTATTACCGGTATACTTCCCTCCAACAAAATAACCCACTGTTAGCAAGGAAGGCAGGCCAACACACGTATCACCTATAATCATTAACTCCCAGCCTAGTTACTTGAAGCAAAAGTGAATCAGGAGAAGGCCTTTAATAATCTCGTTAACCTTCCACCTCTTTCTTAAGCGTCTCAAGTCCCAGCTCCCTGACATACCAAGGTAAGCCAAATTAATTGCAAAGCTCCTATAGTGAACCTAATAACCTTGCATGCGACCAACTAATTAATAGTAGTTTTTGAAAGCCGCAGATTTATATTAATTCCTCGTGTTTACTTTTCTAATTCTCCAGTCAGCTATCATTCAAATGTTCTTCAGTAGTCAATTTTTCATTTCCATTTTTTATCTTTCTATGGAAAAAAAACAGCACGGCTCTGCAGCATTAAACAGCAACACAAAGATCACAATGAAAAACTTATTTGCAGACTCCCAAGAGCTCGATCATTGAGAGTAAGAGACAGAGGAACCCAACCTGTAGCAAGAGAAACATAGAATTAGGCATACGACAAGAAACAACTATACTATTATTTGAGTTTGACATAAAAACAACTACAACTTGTTTGGTAGTTAGACAGATCACACAAGGCTCATGACGTGAAACCTGTTCCTCTAACATTTCAAGGAAAAATTGCAAGGCAGTGCCAGAATGAAGTATAAATGATGGTTTCTTGATGTAATTATGGATGCCACTTTTAAAGTAAATGCGACATCAGTTCAAAGTTAAAACATGAAGATCTATGACTTTAAATTATAGTTGAAGACCCATGCTGTAAAACCACATAAGTACTACAAAAATCCACAAGAGAGACCACCACAACAATTAAAGAAAAATAAAAGCCATTTCAACAATTTTTAGCAACTTTGTTAAGCATAGAAATGATACTACAGGTGACGTAAGTGGAATCATTGCAGAGTGTGAAGCAAGAGACGGCAACATTTCAACAATCTTTAGCTGCAAGGCCTCCTGCAAGATTCCGATTCTTTAGGCAAAGCCTACCATTGCGAAAGCCAACAATAAATAAAAGCCATTTTCTAGTAGTCACCTAATCACTAATGGAAACTCACCCACAATCATTGTTATTGCTTTGAAGAAAGACTTCAATTTTCTACGAAAACAGAACAAAGTTTATTCGCATACCACCATATTGGATGTATGATTGCATTTTCTTGTCACTGCATGATAGAGAGGCTTTCCTCAATCGATCTTGCTATTCTTTACTATTACTGAATGCATTCAAGTGACCGAAAGTCATGAATATGTGAGAGACTCGCTGAGCTGCTACTTGTGCTGCTTTTCTGTCAAACCAAACATAAGTGCAGATTTCCCTCTTGAGTATCGCATGAGAATATCTGAAATCAATTGCATATATGAAATGACGAAATTCTTAAATCAATTGCAAAGAGAACATGAAGCTGTTCAATGGTAGGCTCAACTCTCCCTGCTTACCAAAAGTATAATTTTGAAGTCGCTGCATGGTGACAAAACATCAAAATCAGGCATTCGCATTAGCTTAGTTGGTTAGACTGCTTCTTTATCAGTAACATATTTTTCTTCCCAACACCAGACTGACTTTCTCAAATAGAAAGTCATTTTCGGCCGAGGCATGGCCTGTGTAGCAGAATAATAACAGATGATACCAAACATTTCTACATAACATATATATAAATAAGAACATATATGCCAAAATAATAACAACAATAATGATAAAGAACCCTTGTTGCTGTGATCTCCTTCTCCAAAGGGAAATACTTGTCACCCAATTGCATATATCACAAAAGGAGTTCAAGTTATAGAAACCATTCATGAGCTTCATTAAAATTACATTAACAATCTCTCTATTTTCAAAATTTATATCCACCATCTTCCCATGTATTATGATGTACATAACTCTTCTAAAATTAAAAATTATCAGTATCCTCAATATTTGCAATAGTAGCAGAGTCAGCTAGGGAGCGGACTTGAGCAAGGGGATATGATTTCATTTTAGGATAGCGGGCAACCATTTTTATTCTACCAACAATTGCTTCTAGAGCAACTCCTCGTGGATCATTCAACAAATGAACTTAACGAAAAAGTAGTAGTGGGTTGTCGCTCAAAAAGCTAAAGCCACCATCTTTTATGCCAAAACGTGACACTGCATCAAATCTCTATCCATCGAGAAAGAGTGATATAATTTAATCATCTCCACTAATGGCAATAAACCAACCCATTACTCGTGCATTTGCATCTTTGTATCTGCAGGTACCCCAATAAAAGTGATGCACAGGCATGAAGGAGAGAACCCCACAAGTTTTTAGCCGATGAGAAAATGATCCATCTCAAAAAAAGTTATCGGTACCGCTATATAGATATATGCATATCTCATCTCAGAAATAATCATTAACCCTACTCTACTAGGCCTGGCCTATGACTTATGATAAATCATAGCACTTGCATGTGAGGGGCATTTGAAAAACAGTGACACTTTATGCATCCATGTTAGGGGTACTAAAAGTAGTGCAGACATGAAAAATCTACACCAATGTGCAAAAAGTAGTCCCCTGCTTATACTTATGCACATCTAGAGGAGGCATCAAAAAGTACAAGAGCTATTCAGCCTCATAGGAATGCATTATAGATAGATGTAAAAATACCAACATTTACACATAGGGATGAATCATTTTGATTTATCCAGTAAGCAACACACATCAAATCAACAGGTCACAACTCATACATGCAAGAGCATGGTATATTCCAATACATCTAGAAAAGCCTTCAAAATATTCAAATGCAATTATGCATTATAGGAGTGCATTACTGAGCCACGGAAGATTAAATCCTTTAAAATTTTTCTTGTAAGCCACAAAAGATTTTGACATAAACCATTTTGTTCATGTATGGGGATTACAAGTAGCAAAGACACAGAAAGTCTTAGCAATAGACCAAATGTAAATCCCCTTTAGATATATGCACGTCTAGAGGAGGTATCAAAATATAAAACTTTATTGACCCTCAAAATGGTGCATAACACGTAGAGAGAAGAAACCTACAAATCCATTTCGTAACAAGTTATTAAATGAAAATATTTCCCTTAAAGTATCAGTTACTAAATTCAGGATAAATTTTACAATCCCAAATGCAACAATATCTTGAGAAGAGTATACTATGAGGATCAGAAGCAACTATAAATTAAATGTACATTTGTTGTCACTCGTCCATAAGTCACACAAGCAATTATATGATAAAGCGCTATAATGATGACTTCTATAAATTTGACAAAAGCAACTGCAATGGAGATCATGTTAGTTGCTATGCAAAAGCAGATGACTCATATCCAAGCATATAATGCAATATTAATTTCATTTAAAGGAAGAAAGACCCAAGAAAAACACTGACACAAGGCAACTAAAAAGATACAAGTATTAAAAGAATCTGAAAACAATTCAGTAAAAAGCTATAGGGAAGCACCTGCATCATTTTTTAAATCTGTACGCCACAAGCTAAGTTGCAAACCACATTGTTCTCAGAAAATATTTGAGCAACAGATTTTAAATTAGTCTCTGCTGCTTTTTGATGACCATAAACATCCAAAAGTTCCTTGAATAGTGAATGATATTGAAGAAAAGAGAACCCAGGAAGCAAACGGTTGCCGTTGAATATCATCAGAATTTTGCGCCTGAAGAAACATCTCTTGCACCAATGATGTCAAATATGCTTCATAGATGGAGCCTTTTTGCAGAAGGCCCGTGGAAGAAGGTTCTTGCTGTGCATAAAGTACCGAGTAAGGGTTTTAAAAAATGTGACCAGAAAAAAGGTAACAATCCCGACTCCAAATACCTTCTTCTGATAATTCTCCAGTCAACTATCATTCAAATATTCTTGAGTAGTTACTTTTTCATTTCCATTTTTGAACTTTCTATGACAAAAGAAGCACGTTTCTGCAGCATTAAACAGTAACGCAAACATTGTATGAAAAACCTATTTCCAAACACCCAGAAGCTCGATCATTGAGAGTCATAGACAGACGAACCCAACTTGTAGCATGAGAAACATAGAAGAAAGAACAATACTATTACTTGAATTTAACATAAATCTTTACTTCATAAAACAACTACAACTTGTTTGGTAGTTATGCAGATCACACAAGACTCATGACATGAAACCCGTTGCTCTAACATTTGAAGGAGAAGTTGCAAATGGGCCAGAAGGCCCCGAATAAATTCTCAATTTCTACAAACAACACGTCAGAATTATGAGCCTGAAATGAGTAATATTTTCCAATATTATTTGAAGCCATCAAGATTGAAAAAAATATAACACAGCCAAAATGAAGTATGAATGATGGCTTCTTAATGTAATTATGGATGCCACTTTTAAAGTAAATGCGACATCAGTTCAAAGTTAAAACATAAAGATCTATGACTTCAAGAGATACTTGAAGACCTATCCTATAAAACCACATTAGTACTACAAAAATCCACAAGAGAGACCATCTCAACAAGTCAAAAACAACAAACGAAATATAAATAATACAGACACTATACCAGAGTACCTCCCCTTCAGCATCTTTGTTGATAAGCATAGTCAAGATAGTTTGAACTACAAGTGGAATCGTTGCAAGGCAGATGAAAGAAAAACAAAATGATACTCAGTAGGGATCGGGAGGAAGTAAAAGGCAATCGAATGAATTAAGCACCAGTCCAGGAGACGAAAGGGAGAAGTTATTACTCGATTGATAAACAGAAAAATACACGAGGAAGAAATATAGCAAAGCAAGACCGTCACGAATCTAGAACTATATAAGGAAAGTGTTGAGGGTCTCTGCAGATGATAAGAACAAGACAATCGCAAAATAGTTATAGGGTCGGTTCCTTACTTCCTTAATTCAAGTTCGAGGCTTCGAACAACGGCTATAATTTTCCAAGACAGCTGTTAATTTGTTTGGAAAAAACAAAGTAACTGCTGTTTTTTCATTTTTTGGCCAACGGCAATAAGTAAGGAACGGAGGTTTTAGATTGTCTAATTTTTTTTTAAAGAACAGCTGTTAGTGTTTAGAAATTTTCGCCAAAAAAGAAGAAGAAGAAGAAGAAGAAGAAGATACAGCTGTTACTTGTTGGCCAAGGAAAACAGTTATTTTGTTTTTTCCAAACAAATTAACAGCTGTAAAACTGTAAATTGATCGGTGGTGGATTAATAACAGCTGTTGAACTATAATTTGTATGAGGAGTAACGGCTAAATTCTTACAGTTGTTAAACTTTAAAATCTTTTTTTTTTCTTTGCCTCCACTGAATTTTTGAGCATGTAATAAATAATTCAATATTGATTGATTAGTTTTTTTTTTTTTTTTTACCTGGACATTGATTGATAAATAGATTAATCAAATCAAAACCATCGCATCGCGTCCAAGTGCAAAATATTAAGATTTCTTTTTTTTTTTTTTAAATCTGAACAATACAGGTTCTAACTTTCACTCTAGACACCTCGGAGCATCTCTATTCTGAGACCAATTCTGTGTTGAGCATTCACTGTATTGAAAAAAAATTCCAATAAATTTCTTCAAACTTTGATGAACCCCTCACTATTATTTGACAAAAAAGATTTTTCTTTTGGTAGCGTTAAAGTCACTTCTAAAGATTGTTTTGTAAATCTTAGTTCCGTTTCTGTTAGTTTGCTTGCTATAAATGAAAATATTCCTGTCAATTTGTCTTTTTTTCCCCTCCCTTCTCATCCTTCTGTTGAACCAAATAGATAACTTTAAATGATAAATTACACTCATACAAAAATCATGGGTCCTTTTATTTTAAAAATTATTATTTTAAATAATTATACTTCTAATTTTTAAAATAAAAAAATACGTTATATTGTAATTTAAACAAAATTCCTTAATTTCCAATTTCATATTTCGTTAATTGAAGTTAATTCAAGACTCCATTAGCAAAACATCCCGGAGACACATGAAAATGTTTGAGAGAATATAAAAGAAAAAGAAGAGATACTATTTATTTTTCAGCTTAAGCATATTATAAGACGAAAACAAAATGCCAAATTTCATTGTGTGTTAGAAAATTAAAAGTTACATGTGTTCTTACCCACTCTTTTCCTTCTCCCTCTCCCAAACAATGCAGGTTACATCAGATACAACTGATAAACAGACCGAGAAGGAAAATATCCATATAAAATACCTAGGTGTCAATGATGTAAAATCCGCTGCTGCGTTAGAGCTAGAGTTTGTATAATGTACATGAATATTGGCTAAATGATTTTACAACATGCAAAATATCTACAAGTACTGTACCAAAGATTGCAGTAATTCAGTATAACAGACTTGTATAAGAATACAATAAAACGACACATGCTTACCCACCTAACTTCTGTCATGGCTGACCTTTTCACAACGCTATATTTCACCACATAATTCAGAGATTGGCAGGATATTCGCAAATGCGAAATGAAGACCACAGTTTCTTCATGGTCGAAGCAAACAACGCATGGGTTTTACAAAATTCCATGATAGAACACATGAAAATTTCCCAGAACGTCATCTGATATATGTAGCATGAAACTTGTATTCCTCTAAATGAAGGATTTATGAGAGGACATAATTCTGGCTTTTGCTTCAACAATATCCTGGAACTTCTGTAATAGTTCATCATATATTAAGCAACAACAAAACTGGCAAGCTTAAGCTGCTTATCTAATGGCAAGTAGCCTTTTAATAACACGCATGTATGATGCGTTACTTGCAATAACAATTTAGCCATATGATCCTCACTTTCATCAATGGGCTGGGCACCAGGCACGTAAGTGCCATCTGCTATCTGTGCAGCCCAGTAGAATATACGTTCTGTTGATGAACAGAGATGGGAAACAACAGATTCTGCAACAACATCCCAACTTTGGTCTGCTAAAAGAGACGTAAGGGTGACTGGAATATCATTCACAACTGTTTGTTCATCCACAATCATAACAGGCATGTATTTGCAACAGGTAGCTGATAGCAGACCAATAAACTGCAGAACCTGTTGGATAAAGAAGGATATGCGTGTAAAGGATATAGCAAGCAACTGAAATGATTGATTAATGTGATGGCGGCTTATGGCTAATTTTCTGTGTATAATATTACATATAGGAAGGAAAAGGGAATGACGATGTCAGCAGAAAATGAACTTGTGTCCCAATTAAAAAATTGATAGAAAGATAAAAGATAAATAAAAACTGTTGCATAATAATTAAAGTTTAACAGCAATTATATTTTTCAGTTTTAGAATAATAGAGACTTTGATTCCCTCCCTATACCAAGTAGGCTCTACAGCAGAAATTTCTCTTGTTACTCCAACACACAAATGAAAAACAGAAAAGCAAACTTCAAAATGCAACGATTTAATAATATCTTGGCCTCAGTCTTTAGTGCTGAGTGCTTCACCTAATACTTTATGCAATAAAATCCATCACTGAAGATATCAGTACTTAATTCTTACCGTGGAGGGATAAGGGGACACACAGCTAATTTCAACAGCATCAACAAGCCACTGCCTTTTGACACTCCCTTCTGCGTGGTGCAGAGCTGCCACAACTTCAACGAGCACATCCCACAGACCTAAAAAAATGATTCTTTAGCATAAACCTGCTGTGCCTTTGCAATTCAATATGCTTTCCAGACAGTTATCAAGCAAATGAATTTACAGCAGCTCCCGGTTAAAAAAGGGGCTAATTCCAAAAACAATTAAAACGAGTTGACTAAAAAATAATAGCATACTGCGGCTTAGTAAACTGACCTTGTAATTTGGAATTCAATATGTAAGATTTCATCTTTCCTAGCTCAAGAAATGGCAGAGAACCATTCTTCACTAGCTTTGCCTTAGCACAAATCTTTTTGCAGACCTCAATAGACTTGTCAACATCTTGTACAAAACTCTCGTGTGAAACCTATAACATGTATATAAAGGCGAAGGTTACAGCTTAAAGGTTTTTAAACAGACATCTCATATACCATATGCTTGATCAAAGCACAGGAGGATGAAAAGTTGGAACTTGGATGAATAAAATAACACGCTTAAACAATTCATGAAGGACAGTGGAAAAGATGAATTATGCCACAAGATTATAAGTACAGGAGAATTCACATTAAGATTATAATTAAATGCATACTTACCTTGAGGAAATCAAACAACCAATTCTGTGGCGCTTTCCCTAGGCATCTCACAGCCTCAGACCACTCCTCTACGGAATTTTCATGCTTTGACACCATGCTTCCAGAGGATTGTAACACTGGCAACAATGAAAATAACACTTCCATGCACCTCTGAACTAGAGTTATGTCAAGAGCATCGAAAGAGACCTCATCTAGACATTGATGAAGACCTTTCCAGCACGAGGTGCGTAGCAAGCTCTTTTGATAGGTATCAGAGTCTGGGTATGAAGTAGCAGAAAACAAATAATTAGACACATCACTGAATAGTTTCTCAAGCCTGGAGCTTGAATATACTTTCACAAGGTCGGCTAGATGAATTAGCAGATGTGATTGCAGATGTAGTTCAAGTGTCCTGAACCTGGAAAACTCAGATAGCTCATCAAGAAAAGTTAAAAGTGAATCAAATTGATTGGCATGCGCTAGTGCGAACTGCACACATTCCTCTCTTAAAGTTCCTTGCTCATAAGAAGAATCTGCTGGCAAAAACTCAGACACCTGGGCTTCATATCTCATACAACGCCTGATAATTGCTCCCCAATCAAAGCTTGGCAATCTGGGAGCTTTTGAAAGGCACCTCAATACAGTAACAACTGTGCTAACATGTACAATAGTAGCTGCCTGAACCTGTATGAGATATATAATGAGAAAATTCAATGAAAATATTTCCCTTAATGTAATAGTTACTAAATCCAGGATAAACTAGGAGGATCAGAAGTAACTATAAATTAAATGTACATTTGTTGTCACTTGTCCGTAAGCCACACAAGCAATTATATGATATAGCATTGAAATGATGACTTCTATAAATTTGACAAAAGCAACTGCAGTGAAGATCATGTTGGTTGCTATGCAACAGATGACTCATTCAAGCATATAATGCAATATTAAATTCATTTAAAGCAAGAAACACGCAAAGAAAAACACTGACAGAAGGCAACTAAAAAGATACAATTATTAAACGAATTTGAAAACAATTCACTAAAAAGCTATAGGGAAGCACCTACCTCATTTTTTAAATCTGTAAGCCACAAACTAAGTTGCAAAACCACATTGTCCTCAGAAAAACTTTGAGCAACGGAGGCTTTTTGATGACCATCGACATCCAATAGTTCCTTGGATAGCAAATGATGCCGGAGAAAAGAGAGAGCCCAGGAAGCAAACTGTTGCCGCTGATTATCATCAGAATTTTGTGCCAGAAGAAACATCTCTTGCACCAATGATGTCAAATATGCTTCATAGATGGAGCCTTTATGCAGCAGGCCCGTGGAAGGAGGTTCCTGCTGTGCATCAAATAGCAATGGGTTTTAAAAATGTGACCAGAAAAAAGTTAACCATCCCGGTAAGATAGATGCTACGAATACTATCAAAATACCTTCTTCTGATAATCAGCTTGCATATCTAAAATCCCCGCACCGACTCCCATAGCATTAACCACTCCAAGCATACCACCCAAATTCACAAGAGAAGGGTAAGGATCAGAGTAACATCTTCTAAACAGCTCCAAGAAACTTTTAACATAGTCAACCTCAGTAGAATGAAACCCCTCATTCAGTATCCATGAAAGAACTGTCCCTGCTCCGAAGCAAGATGCCATCAGAAAACTCTGGTGCAACATGCCAGATTTTTTCACAGCAATTAATTCAGAAATTAACTCTTTAAAGCCACTCTCTATGTGGTCCAACTCAGTCTCATCCATCAATTCCATTCTCCAGCAAAATGAAACTATTATGGGAATTGAAATACAGGATCCTACTGATAAAGCAACCTTGGATTCTTCATTCTGGAAATTAGTGCTTTGAAGTTGTGAGTTTACACGTGGAATCCATGATATTATCAAGCTTTTCATTTTGAGAACAGAGTCTAGGTCTCCAGCTCTGTATACAGCACTAATGGTGAAAGCCAAACCAAGAACAAGTCCAGCAACCCCCCAGATATCTTCTTCCAAGTCTTTACAGTTATCAGATGGAAGTTCAATTGCTTCAGTATTAAAAAAAAATTCTACAGATGGGAAGCAAGAACATAGACTGTCCAGAACATCAGAAGAAGCTCGCGTGATCTGACAAATCATTGCAGATAAGGCCCTAACTATTCTTCCTAGTAAATCAAACTCTGGAACCCTGTCCACGTCATTCTCCACACCAGATTTGTTACCAGCTCCAGTTCTGGTAAGAAGATCTTGGCATGACAAACCCAAACCAACCCCACATGCTCCTTTTACAAGGGAACTTTTGCTAACAAGTAGAACCTGAAAGCTAACACCATCAGTGTGGTGTAACTTTAAATAATCTCATGAGAGTCCAAATATCTTGCTTAGAACATTCCAACTTTAAAAAAATAATCATCATCAATACAAGCTAAAAAATGAGTGGTAATCGAATCTCCTAAATGCTCAAGTTATATCGTGATAGAGCTGCTTTTACTGGTCAAATCAATAAAAGTAAAAGATAGAGGAAAGAGGAAAGCCACTGTTTGAATGTCTGGGGCGTTGAACTAAAGCTTCCCACTATTTTCAATAAAGTTTCATGTGCTGTGTGGGTCTGACCTAGAAAGGGGTGTATTGGGGATTGTGTGACTCACTTTTTGGGCTCCTATTAGCCGTGGGTGTATCCTGGAAGGGATAAGACCTATTTTTGCATTATGAGTGTAGGGAGGAGAACTCTGGCCTCTCTAGTGCCTGTATGGGTAGAGGGAAGATCATCTTTCTTCATCATTTTATCTTTCTATGTCTTCTTTTGTAAGAACTTTGTGTGAGCTACCTTCTATGGTAACTTCCTTCTGTTCTTGAGAGGAAGAATGCTGTGATTAATACATTTTGGGTGAGTTCTATCATATGCACAAAAAAGAGGCAGGAAAAACAGGGTGAAAAGCCCAGATTTGCCCATATCCCATTTTTAATTGCCACTAACCTGAAATTCCAATGGTACAATGTTCTAATAAAGGATAGTAAAATTTCTTGATTAAGAAAAATAATGTTCAAAATAATGAATTTCACAAGTAAAGAACAAATGGGTAAAAAAGGTAAATATTTCATGAGTAGATATGTCATGATTAATAGAAATAGTAAACAAGCAATATCGTTGATTGCTTAAAATGTATTGTTTTCAATAGTAATATCGAGTAGTCTACCTGCATATGGCTTTAACCAATGCTGAATACTAGATTACTTTAAATAAGGAATAAAATAATGTAAAAAACGGCACCAAAAGTGCTGACTTCTAAAGAAAAACCTGAATACCATACACATCAGGAAATCCCTGTCCCCTCCCCCCCCCCCCCCCAAAAAAAAAAAAGAAAAGAAAAAAAAGAGAGAAAAATGGAAAGAATGAAAATAAGACATCTCAAGAAAAGAACAAGGATTCCAAATCCTCATAGGAAACAATGAGACATAATCAGTTAACCAATAAAAAAGAAAAGTAGCACCTCAAGAAGCCCTGTGATGTTATGATATCTCTGTTTATGATCAGTTGCATGGAGGCAACTTGAGATCAATCCGAGGGAAATTGCAGCAGACCATTGGCGGTGTTCGTGTTCCTGCTGGAGCAACCACTCCAAAAGAAACTTTGATGCAGCAGATTTTACAGTATGATCAGAAGGAGGCAACACCTGACAATATCAAGAAAGGTCAGATCATAAATATTTGATGCTAATCATAAGAAAAGTTACCTATTATTATGGTCAACAGAGTTGACTAACTAATTTGATGACCCTTTTCCCAAGCATAACCCCAAGTGATTATTTAAAGATCTCAGTTTGCAGCAGTCACTAGAATTGAGGGGTAAGAAACAATGCAGGGTTACACTTGCTTCTACGATCATCCATGCAGCAAAAACATATTTGTCAACAAAGTTACAAGTTACAATTTACAAGTTTTATTATTCTGCAAAGGGCCTTTACATTTTACATATCCCACCAGCAGTGGATTTATCTGTCACATATGCTTGACATGAAAATTTGCTAGTCGGAATCTATAATCTTTATAATCAAGCTCACATCCATGGAAAAGTTCTTACCACACAGAGAGCACCAACAGCCAATGCAATGTTTTCAGCACATCTAGGAATAGCTTCATTTCCTATGGCTATCATACTCTGCAAGTATATAATACGACAAGCTGAATCAGATGTGACGCATAATTGTGCAGTACATGCCAATAACTAAATACAGCCCAAAAAGAGTACTTTAAAGTTACAAAACAAAATATTAAACCTTTAACATAGTACTAGCAGCTTTAGAAGTTTTATCTAGTACAGCAGACTGTGCTTTAGCATTATGGGAAAAAATGTGAGCCCTCATCCAATGTCGCATGAAGCATTTCCATGATTGCAGTGCCATAAGTGCAACCAAAATATTTCTTGACAGCTGAAGTGAACCAGCCATTTCTACAAGTGCATTTACATACTCAGAAAGTGCATCTCTTCCCTGAATGTCAACAATGTCAGATTAGAGGGGTGTTTGGTGCAAAGATTTATAATTGTTTTTTTCTCTGTGACAAAAAGTTTTGTAATTAAGTACAAGGAATCATTTGGCCAAGCAATCCAATCCCAGAATGAAATACACCAGCAATCAAAAAAGAGTATTTGGAATAAACATTAGAAAATAAAATGGGAAAACTGAAATTCCATGGGTGCACTTTTGATAGGGTTGCCCAAATTTTGTTGAAAATCAAATGGCAAGGGAATAAAGATTCATGTGAAACAAAGTTGGAAACATGGTATACTTCGTTCTTGAACAATTTTAAGAAATATGCATGCCATACACACCTTAAAAATGTAATAACCAAGAGAATAAATCTAGTTGTTAAAGATCTTACTTTCTGTCTCTGCTGTTCATTCACTTTTTTAGGAGTGAAAGACAGACATATTAAGGCAGCACCAGGCAAATCCTTAGCTTCAGTTATCTTCCCTACAAATAGGAGGCTTATATGTCAAAAAGAAAAAGAAAATTGAAGTATCAAACTAAGTCCGTTAATTAAATAATCGCTGATACAATTGGTAACTGGTAACATTCAATTAAGGACTGCTTATTGAAGTATCAAACTAAGTCCGTTAATTAAATAATTGCTGATACAATTGGTAACATTCAATCAAGGACTGTTTATTATTCTTTAAATTATATTAAGGTTATCATCTTCTATCAGCTAATGAGAAGAGAATTTTACTAATGGTTTCGTTTATATTTCAGCAAAAGGTGATAATTTTATTTTCCAGAATTAACCAACCAAAGGTCCACAAAAAATGCTTGAGACAGGTGAGAATTATCAATTCAAAGTTTAAACATTTTATTTCTTTTTTCCATTCAATATCAGATCCAAAATTCATCTTAGTAAGAATTTCGTAAGAAGGAACGAGAACAGCCAATATTATAATACCTGAAGAAAATATAACCTGAGGAAATACATCCATCAATTTTTCAATCTTACTTCCTGTAACTCTTTTCTCCTTGATTGATCTTCGCCGATTTCTGGAGAAAATTGACAGGTTATGAAATTTAATCATATTATCATATTTCTCAGCAACTCAGCAAATTGACTATAGAAAATAATTCACATGTGTTCATATGTTATAATTTTGACTTGAATGTCTTCCATAACCCTGAGTATACTGGGACTTGTCTCAGAAAATAGCAACTCCAAGTTCCTCTTTTTAAAATCTGGTATACTCTGTTCAAGATATGACACCTGAAAAGGTGGGACAGCACAACATCATTGGAAAAATATATTTATGTTACAAAAATTGCCAGTGTCAATTCAAGCAGGTTACTAGAGATACCTCATACTGTGTAAGTGCTTGTAGGGCTGAGATTCTTGGTTTTTCCCATTGTATCTCGCTGCCAGCATGACTATAGCTAACAATGCTCCATAGAAGTTGCAGCACACCTTTTGCCTCTTCTGAATATGCTTCAGCGTCCATCGCACCCCATCTTAGTAAATGGCAAATGCTGGCACAACAGCTGATTATGAGGCAGTATGTTCTACCAAGAAACAATCGCATTCTAATATTTGGAGTGGATGCATTGATACAGATCAATAAAAAAACCCAGAGAAGAGACATAGAGGTGATGAGCCAAGTATCAGTGGCTTCTGGTGGGTAAGTTTATGTGAAAAAGGTGAGGAATAAGGCTTAGGCATAGGAGATTTGGGTGAGGTTGCAAGAGGGACAGAAGGAGAAATATCTGATGTTAACTAACTGAATCACATGAATCATGGGGAATGTTAGCCAGATTGGGATGGAAGAAAGGATGAATTTGCTCCAGTTGGGATAGACAATAACCTGCCAAAAGCCAAGGGGAGACGCATAGGGACGGAAGAGAGGAGAGAGAGAAAAGAGACAATAGAGAAAGAAAAGACAAGAGATAGATCCTTCTGATCAAATTTTCAATAGGTCCTCAAATTTTTGTTCCCATATAAAGCACATCACAATTTCGGGGACCATGTGGTGGAAGACTATCCTTCAAATTTGTGCAATCTTGATTCCTTTGGAAATAGTTTTCAACAATATCAAACATGACAAAATTATGATACACTTCCTACACCCACTACCACTTTCACATCCAGGATTCCAGAATACCAAACAAAACATCATCGATAATTGTGATAGTGAAAAACATTACTTTGGGATCAAAGCTTCTGCTCAGGCGTGCTTACCTTTGTGCCAGAACTGGATCCGCAAGGTAATCTTTCACATGCTTTTCAATGACAATCCAAGCAGTGTAAAAATCTGAACAGATACATAGCAAAAACAAATAATTTAATTGTAAGCAAAAGAACTGAGTTCATAAAATCAGCTGAATCCTTCAACAGGATATCCTTCACAAAGTAAAATGAAAATTACCAATTACATCAGCCTCACAAAGGTGGGCAAGGCTTTGCAAGCCAATAGATTTAATTAGCAGATCTGGGCTCTCAATGCAAGACTGTTGTGCAAACACAAAAAGCATGATATCTCAGAAAAGCATGCACCAGACAAGAAGAATCAAGAAAACAGTATATAGATGTCACACACCGAAACAGACAAGATAAGGTCAACACCCCTATCAGGGTTTTTCTGGCAAACATCTCGAATGGACGCAGCTTGGCTGATGCATACAATTCTATCTGACACAAAATCAGTAAACCCTTTAGCAAGCAACACCCCCTAATAAGAAGAATGAAGAAAAGGTTAGACCTATTAACCATAAGACTTTAATGAAACAGCCAGTAACGATCAATCAAGCAGCATCTAAATAGTGAATATCTTAAGTTGGAGGAAATCTGTTATGACACTTCGAATCCAAAATTCCAGGCACAAGTTAGAAAAAAATAAAACAGTGAGAAACAAGAACATGATACTTCGTCTTGCAAAGCATCAAGCAAGGTTCAAATCAGGCATAATGGCTGAGCACAAATTTAAAGGCTCCACCAGCCAGCCTTACTGGAAACAGTTAAAACTTGTAATGGACAAGCTTTGACAGTGTGCTCAAGGTCATCAAATTGCTCTTGGGAACATGTCTTGGGTGCTATCATCTGGAGAGTGGTTCTAATACCACTTTGATACAGGATGGACGTTTTAATCATCAACAGAACTATAATGATACATGGATCTAGTTTATATAGTCTACCCGTGTCACATGCTAAGTTTTATTACAAGTATACCTCCCTCCAACTAACTCACCCACAGTTAGCAAGGAATTCCCACGCTTGCATCACTTCTAACAATTAAGAACAATTGGCTTAGTTTCTTGAAGCAAAAGTGAATCAGTAGAAGTCCTTTAATAATCTCCTCTTTCTTAGATCTCTCAAGTTCTTGCTCCCTAACATGCCAAGGTAAGCCAAGTTAATTACACAGCTCCTATAGTAAATCTAACAACCTTGCATGCCACCATCTAATTAAAGTAGTAAATGGTAAATTAATTCCAAAACCGCAATTTTAATTCACTTCTCCAGTCCATTATCATTCAAATGTTCTTGAGTAGTTAATTTTTCATTCCTATTTTTTATCTTTCTATAAATAACTAGCACGGCTCTGCAACGTTAAACAGTAAAGATGACAATGAAAAACTTACTTGCAAACTCCCAAAAGCTCGATCATTGACTTCCCAGGTTCTACACAGCAATCGAGTTGCCGTAGCACACAACAAACTAAATGCACAAAAACAAACAATAAAGTTGGTTTAAATTGAAATCCAAAAATTGTTAGAGGCGTTTTGTTTTTAGACATAAGAGTAATAAATGGAGGAACCCAACTTGTGGCAAGAGAAACATAGAGTTAGGCATATAACAAGAAAAAACCATACTATTACTTGAATTTAACATAATCTTGCTAGGAAGTTATACAGATCACACAAGACTCGTGACATGAAACCTATTCCTCTAACATTTCAAGATGTTGCACATGGAAAGCCCCGAATAAAATTCTCAATTTCTACAAATTTCTCACAATTATGAGCCTGAAATGAAATAACATTTGCCCACATTATTTGAAGCCATCAAGAATAACAGCTAAAAAGAAGCATAAAAGCTTAATGTAATTATGGATCCCTTTTTTCAACTAAAGGTGACATCAGTTCAAAGTTAAAACATGAAGATCAGTAATTTTAAGCAATATTTGAAGCCCCGTGATAGATGAAGCACCATAATACATTATTACTACAAAAAGGGGGGGGGACAGAAGAGAGATTTCCACACCAATCCAGGAAAAATAAACAAAATCTAAAAACAATATAGACAGTTTGGCAGAGTACCCACCCTTCACCATCTTTGTTAAGCATAGGCAAGATAGTCTGAACAACAAGTGGAATCATTGTAGAGTGTGAAGCAAGTGACGGCAACATTTCAAAAATTTTTAGCTACAAGGAAGATGAAAGAAAAACAGAATGATACTCACAAAGGATGGAAATAAAGTAAAACACAATCCAATGAATTAAGCACCACCCCAGGATACCAAAAAAAGTTACCAGCATATCATGGCTCATGACATCCTTTCTTGTGAATATATTACTGTAAAACATAATTGTTAGCAGTAAGGGAACTCCCAATTTGGGATCCACAAGACCAAGGGTAACCAAAGAATCAACAGCTGCTGCTCCTATCGATGGATGAATTAATAGAATGCCAACAACAGCGCTGAGTAACAAAGGCATTTCTACAAGGACAGAGGTTGAGAATAACATCAATCCCTGACATTTTTAACACGTTAAGCTAAACAGCGTTCCCTTTATCTAAGTAATATACCTGTCAAAAATACTTCCTGAGAATGAGAGAGAGGTAATATTGATTTTCGTTGGTTCACAATTGATGAACAGAACCTTCTTACTTGAGAAACCCAATTTTGTTTACCATACATTATCATGCCTTCATTGACGCTTTCATTACTTGAGAAACCCAAAGTCATATTCAGAGGGAAAATTCCAGATGAAGATCCTCTGTCCTGAAACAGCCAAAAAGATATTTCTAAACGATCTAAATTTATAGCTGCAAACAGCCATTGTTTTCACCATTTTAACAACCATTTTCCAGTAACACATCACTGAGTTAGCAAACTACTAGTATTTAAGACTAAAGCAGTTTGACACATCCAATTAAAGATAATGAAATACCATACTTTCCAATTCACCAAAAAAGAAAGATTAATATCACATTGGAAACAGAGGTAATAAATTTTACATAGCAGACACATAACCTGATACCACAGATGGTGCAAAAGTCTTGAAATTATAATTCCCGGAGTGCTGAGATAATGAACTCCCTCAGTGGTTGGTTCATTTTGTGGTACCAAAAGCACTTTAACAAGGAGCTTCTCCAATAAATAAAGCAATTCAGTAGCCAGCCCTTTCACATGTTTCGAAGGAGATGACATAAGGCTTATGACAGGAAGTAGGAACAAAATTTCTTCCACTGGGATAGATTTAGCTCTGCTAATAGTATTATCTGCATCAGTAACTATAATTATAAGTAAGAATATCCAGGAAAGTTTAGGACATAAGAGGAGAATATAAATTCACATAAGTACAAGGATTTTCTAATGAATTTGTGCATAAGAAAAATACAATAGGACGAGATATTGCAAAGCAAGACCGTCAGGAATCTAGAACTATATAAGGAGAGTTTAGGATCTCTGCAGATGATAAGCACAAGACAATTGCATAATAGTTAGCACATTGAATGCCTAAGGACGTGAATTTTGTTTCTCAACCAAAGGACAAAAAAGCATAAGCATAAGCTAACATAGACCCTCTGCACATCTTTACATATATCATTGGACTACCTAAATCAAATATGGACGGTCCACGTTTTATTATTTTTGTGATTTTGATGTTTGGATTTCAAAAATACGGACTGCTCAAGTTTGATCTAAATAAAAATTAGAACAGCCCAGATCAGATGCGCCTGGTTGGGGAATTCAGGTCCAACAAAAGTCTATGAATATTCTTTTACTGCATTTCAAAACACAGACGTCGCAATTCTAAATATACAATATTGTACAGTTACTCTGTCTGTTCAACTTGAGTGCATGCATAGTATCCAAAAGCAGAATAGCTACTATAAATCTTACCATTTTCATATTTCCACTTCAGTATTGTAGAAATGAGTTTCAGAATAGAAATTTGAACATGCTCAAGTTCTGATTGAACAAGGATTGTCCATAATGATACCATAGTTGATGATAAACCAGGAAGCCATGTCAACCCATGATCTTTCTGTACAGACAGCAATCGCCTTGAGAGTTCAAATAAGAATTCATTACCGCCACCATGCCACTGAAGACAAGTGACTAGAGAAAGAATTGTGTCAAGGAATTCAACAGCATTTTGTTGAGCCTCAGTGAGCAGCTGATAATGCAGATTCAAATCAATAAGGGAACTGTAAATACAGTATTGCATAGATAAAGTAAACACCTTCGTGATGGTAATATAAAAATAACTAGGACCATACCGATCTTGTTCCAGCCAACTTTTTCAATACCACTATGTATGCCTCTACTATCTGTTCTACGAAACTTACAAATCTCTTGTAGTCCTGAGAAGTTTAAAGAAAGGGTACAATTACTACCACGTTCCACTACAACAATAAACCTAATGAGTAGAATTAAAGCAACATATTCCAAAATTCAAAGCTTTCACCGTTATGCTTACTTCGGAGGTCTTGTGAGGAAAATATTTGAGGCATCCCGTTAGCAGCTTAAAAACCGGCATCGACTCAGAGGGAAATGAGCAACAAAATGATGCCATGGTAAAAATCAGTTGCATTGTAAATGAGGAGGAGGGCGACTCTGGAGCTAATAGTCTTAACACTGAAAAATTCAACAATGGTCTTAAAAATTCACAAACATCGATCATTCCCAATCTCTTATTCTGCAACATAAACAGACAGACTTGCTGCAGGAGTTCGGGTTGAACTTCCGACCGGGATAACAGTACCTGTAACGTACATTAAAACTTCAGCTTCAAGATTTCTCCTTCAAACGGTCTCAACGTTAATAACACTAGCCAAAACTGGCTACCTTAACAAAAGGGTGAGTCTCGGTGGAATTGAACCGCCACGTGGCATTATTCTTCTGAAAACCAAGGCGAACAAGAAAGCCCAAACCTTTTACAAAAACCGAGACGAACTTTGGGTCGGTTCCTTCAAGGGCGGATTGAAGTTCGAGCAACCCGCGAGAAATACCCACTACGGAGTCTGTCACAAGACGGCACAGTTCACGAATGGATTGATCTACAATGGCAGGGGAGGAGGAATTAAGGCACTGAGCAATGGCATCTCTTCCGGGTTCCGATTGAAGGTCCAGATACTTTGGTGCTGATCGCAGCTTCGAAAATACTGAAATCACGGCGTACTTTTGCAGTGATGGTTGCGGGACTCGGGTCTTTTCAAGTAAAGGAGCAAACGACTCCATAGAAGACAACTTCAGTGACCCCGGTGGTCGACCAGAACCAAGAGGAAGTACGTGCTCATACGGCTCATATATACTATTCCTTTTGCCCAAAACTTAACTGGAGGAAGTATTGATTTTTTTTTCTTTTCTTTTTTTTTTTTTACCAGCGAGGAAGTACGAGCATTGATTAATGGAATGCAGCTACAGTAATAACATATAACAGCTGTTAATTTTTGCTGGAAAAAAAAAACAGCTGTTAAATTTTTTTTTTTCTAGCTGTTAATTTTGATCAAACCTGAAAAAACGGCTTATATTGAGTAATGGAATACAACTACAGTCTAACATGTGGCAGCTGTTAATTTTTTTCTGGCAAAAAAACATAGCTGTTAACTTTTATGAAATTTAAATTGACTGATGAAGGTAACCGCTATAATATTTTGGAAAATATAAATTGATTGTATTCAGAAAAATTTTAATTAAACCCGGTCACAATAAAAAAAATTAAAAATAATATTCCTCCGGTCTTTAATATAGGACCCAATCCTTGAGTTAGTTTTGGTCCTAAATATAAGACCTGTTCCTCATATTTATCAATTTTCTCTAAATTACTCCTATGGATACTCCTTCAACCATAATTAAGTATAAGAGAGAGGGGTATTAAGAAAGATGGCTATGATATTTTAGGAAAAATGTGTCACTTTTCTTATAATTAACTAACTTACCTAACTTTCTTAATTTAATCAAATTAGTTAAATGGATCTTATATTAAGGACTGAAGGAGTACGAGTAATTTGCAACAGTTGTCCATTTCTACGTAATATAAATTATAATCTAATTAACGGAATCCTCCTCCAGCCGTAACTCATAAGTCATAAGAGCTGTTAATTTTTACAAACCCTAAATTGATTGATTGAGATAGCGGCTATAATGTTTTGGAAAATATTAATTGTATTTTAATCATCAATTTAAATACAGTACTGATATTTTCTTATTTACCCATCAATATATTGCTTCTTAATGCTATATTATATATTTTTAATTTGAAATTTATTCTTAACTTTATGAAATAATTGGATAAAAATTATCTTAAAAATAAAAAAAAGTTGAATAAAATGTTATGAACTGAGATTAAGATTAATATTATAGTTTAATTACATCTTTAGCACATTTTAATTCCATTTATAAAATTACATCAATAAAAATTATGGTATAATAATAATTGTCTAATAATATTATTATTGTTCATGTAAAATTAATTATTTTTCTCTATTTTTTCTACCTAAAATTTCCTTCTTCTCTGCAATGTAGATAATGATGGTCCTCGCTCATTGTAATTTCAAGAGTAATGAATATTATCCATCCTCTTCTTTGTATATATTACCTCCGGTTCTTAATATAAGGATTTGTTTGATTTTTATTTTGATCCCAAACCACACTGTCTTTCATATTTATTTATTTTTTTCAAGATAATTCTTATAATAATAGTAGTTCTAGCTAATACATTATACACTGATTAATAAGGATATTTCAGAAAAATAATATATTTATTACAAATAACTAATTTAATCAATTTTTTAATTTATTTAAATAAGTCAACTAGTTTTTATATTAAAGACCGATAATATAAATCAAATTTTTTTTATTGTTAATAAAAATAGCAATAAATATTATAATTATAAATTATAAACAACAATAAATAACCCAAAAAAAATTCGTTTACCCGCCATATCCGTTGGGAATATAAATTGGACTATGGCCCAGAAGCTTGAGTGAATTATTTTTCACTGTTTGCAGACACTCATGGAGGCACATAGTGCGGACAAAGAGGAACCCTGAACAGAATCCTAGTTGTGCACTCTTTGCTCTCTGTTACTCTTACCCCCGCTGGCGGGAGCGTTGTCGGCGATTATGACGTCTCTAACGGAACTTGACGATGATATGGTGCGCAGCATGTCAATAGGTGCAGTTTTCTCCGACTTTGTGAGTTCCTTCTTCTCTTCAAAGGGAAATACGAATATTTCCAGATTTTAATTTGATTTCATCAGCCTAACGCAAGCTGGCAATCATTGCAGTTTTAGGTTTATGTTATTGATTTTAGATAATCATGCATCTTTAATTGATTATTTGACCTAGATTGTACTGGAATCGGTTAACTACGTTCTGTCTGGGCCGTACTTTCTTTGTATTAATCTGTAATTAGTAATTCGACCTTTTTTGGGGGCATAGCTACTTGCTTACGGTTATTCAACAATGTCTGGTCCCAAATGCACAACGGGAATAGTGTTTTTGTTCTGGGTAAATTGTGCATCTTTAATCCCTTTGTTATCACGATGATTCAGCTCATTTACAGCGATATACACTATTATCAGAGCAACTTTGGAATTGATACCCTAACGTCGCTGTTGCCCTCTTAATAAGGAATAATGGCAACGACCCAAAAACTGTCTTTGACATGAATTTATCATTATTTTTTCAGGTTGGGAAGATAAATTCAATTGATTTTCATCGTAAGGACGATTTACTAGTTACAGCCAGTGAAGATGACTCGGTGCGGCTCTATGACATTGCAAATGCTAAGTGAGTTAATCGTTGATTTGTTGTTGGAAAGACGTGAATACACTGTGAAATATTAATCTTTAGTTAAGTAGTCCATTATGATAGTTGTAATTGCACGTTTGGTTTAGTCTCTTGTACAATGCTCTAACTGCATGGGAGCTTGTATCCTCACTGTTTTGGCTGTGTTCACTTACTACACACTTTTTCAACTTTGCTTCTCTCAATGATAAGGGGCTCATCGCATGAGATGAAAACTGCAGTGTATAATGATTGTTTGGTTTTCTCAGATTGAAGAAGTTTTTATCTGATTTAACATACTACTAATTTGTTGTCAAACATCTATATTGAACTTCATGAAATGCGTATACTAGCTGCTGATGTGATGTGATTGGCACACTACCATTGTCAACTGTTGAGAAACCAGTCTAAGCAGAACTCCCTGAAGGATTAGAAGTTTAATCTAAGTGGAACTTCTAAAGATAAATGTAGGAAATACCATAAGACTCGGAAAATTGTAAATTATAAGAAGCTTATAATCTTTTGACATTCCCAACTTATGCTTATGTCGTCTCTGGTAGCTTGAAGCACCTGAACCTCATATCTTAATTCCAATGAAAAGTCCATTCTGATAAAAACACCTACTAACTCAATGCATGAACTTTGACTAGCTATTCAGTGCCTCCTTTTGTTATGGAAGAAGTATAATTTGTATAATTACATCACTCAACATGACTTAGTTTATTTTGGTTGACATGGAATCTATGATCGATGATTCATTTATATGAGTTACCTGGCTGATCCATAAATGAATATTTTTGTACTTATATCTATGTATTTATGCATGCATAAAACATTTTGTCATAAATTCCAGGCTGTTGAAGACCACTTATCATAAGAAACATGGCACTGATCGAATTTGTTTTACTCATCACCCAAGCTCTGTTATATGTTCTTCAAAGTACAATTTGGAGTCTACTGGGGGTGAGCTTTTCTGTATGGAAATATGTTTTGAGATTATTTTCAGAGTCTTGTTTGAAAGATGAGTGCATCTACTGATTTTTTCCCCTCCCAACTATGCTAGAATCGTTGAGGTATTTATCAATGTATGATAACCGATGCCTGCGGTACTTCAAAGGCCATAAAGACAGGTTTGGACTTATTAATATTTAATGCTTTATATGTTTTTCCAAATATGTGGCTTGTGCTCTCAGTCTCTCGCTATTATCATAGAAAGGTGAAAGGTTGCAAAATGGGCAGGTTTCTGTATCTATTTTATTTAAATAAAAACCTGAGGAAACCAAATGTCGTACAAGGAAATTTTTAAATAATAAGTTATTGAAAATCCTATGAAAGCTATGCAATAGAAAATTTGGTGAAATTACCGAAGATTGATGCATTTCAAGTTATATTGCTTGTCCTTATACAGATGCATTATTCTGTCAGACACAAAATATAAGGCGCATTAATTTGGCTGTGGATGAGATAAAAAGGTTCTAGAAAAGAAAGAGACTTTTTATATCAGAGTTAAGCATTTCATTTGACTTATATAATTTTTAGTTTTTTCATTTGTTTTACTATGCCACTTCATAACAATTTTATTTTTATCATTTTCCAATGTAGGAGTATTATATGCCAATGCTGCTGTTCATATCAATTTCTTTTTATGCATGATGGTTATGTTCTGTACTTTGTTTTGCAGAGTTGTTTCGCTTTGCATGTCTCCAATCAATGATAGCTTCATGTCTGGTTCTCTAGACCACAGTGTCAGAATATGGGATCTCCGAGTAAATGCCTGCCAGGTTGGTTTTTATTTTTTTATTTTGGTATTATCAATTATTACTAACATTCAAGGTATAATCAAAAGACTGTCGAGAAAATAAACCAGGCATACATGTAATCCAATGTGTCTTCAGCTACCTCCATCCTCACAAGCAGAAAAGGAGAAGTAGACAACTTACCCATGAATTATCAAAATTGCTTAACCGTGCCTCATGAGTCTGATCTGCTTCTCTTTTGAGCTAGTTTAAAAAGCCTGATCTAACCTAGGATGACATTCTGCAACAGTTGAGCTAGTTGAGCATCAGAAAATGTAGATATTGCATATGGAGATAAATTGAAAAGAGAAAGGCAAAGTTATGATGATGCTCACCCATAGTTTTCAGGGAATCTTGCGTTTACGTGGTAGACCTGCTGTTGCATATGACCAACAAGGCCTGGTTTTTGCTGTGGCAATGGAAGGTGGGGCTATCAAATTGTTCGACTCTCGTTCCTATGACAAGGTTTTTACACGCAAACTTTTAGTCTTTGCTCTCTTTGTTGCTGAATTAATTTCACAAGCATGGTATCTTGCTGGTGTAGGGCCCCTTTGACACCTTTCTAGTCGGTGGTGATACAGCGGAGGTTTGTGACATCAAATTTAGCAATGATGGCAAATCAATGCTTCTGACTACAACAAACAACAATATTTATGTTCTCGATGCATATGCAGGAGAGAAGGTTAGATATTTCAGTTATCTTTGTTTAGCATATAAGGTCCTTGATGGTAGTATTAATTTCAAATTGACTTGTCTTTCATCTCGTGTCAGCTCTGATTCAGCTTCTTGTAGGGTCTTTTCCACACATTGTGTATGGCCAAAACTCGAATAAGCTAATTGTTTTAGAATTTCTTGTGCAGCGCTGTGGGTTTAGTTTAGATCCATCTCCCGGTACAAAAATAGAGGCTACATTTACACCAGATGGAAAGTATATGTTGGCAGGTATTCCATTTATGCTATTGTTTCTTTCTTAAACACTCCTCCTTTATGGCACCTCTGGTCTTATACTTAGAAGCTGATATGCACACCATTGGAATTGTGGGCTCCATCTCTGATATCTTCATAATTCACTCATTGTGGTGTAAAGAAACCTCTTTCCCCCCTTCAGTTTGTGATAGTGGATCTAGATGAATTTGATATCCTTCAAAAAGTGACTCGTCGAGAGTTTTCCTCTGATGTACATACCATTTTTCATCACTCTGTCTCGACCGTATTAACTTTGAATATCGGAACTAAACCTGGATTTTTCGTGTCTTAGGCTCAGGAGGCGGAACCATTCATGCGTGGAGTATTGACATGAAAAGTGAGGCAAGTGTATTTAGTTCTTTTGATTTGTTTGAACTTTGAAACAGATTTGGTGCCCCAAAAAAAAAAAAAAAGAATCAAAACCTAAGCCTATGATGCAAAAGACTTCTGATTAGTGGAACTTGGATTTTGTTTGTTCCTTTTCATTGCTTAGTGCTGGTATATTCCCGGGGAGCTGCCCCTCTCTGGCCAGGGCATTATGCGCCAACAAATTGGCCTCACGGCCATTTTGTATTGTATTTCATTGTTGTGTCTGCGGAAAATATGAAACACGGTTTTTTGTGAGCAGGTGGCATGTTGGAGCAGCCATATTGGCGTGGCTTCATGCTTGAAGTGGGCCCCTCGCCGTGCCATGTTCGCTGCTGCTTCTTCCGTTCTCACGTTTTGGATTCCCAACGATTCTAAAGGGAAAGCCGAGTACGGTGGCCAGGACGCCGAAGCTGGAGCTCAAACCCAGCCGCATGGGCACTAAACTCAACCACAGCTTGTTTGTTGTTAAATGCACACAATTTTGGGTCAGGAAACTCTCGTGCTTTTTGGAAGCTACTGTAAAACTTGTTCTTGCTTAGTCAACTTAGCAGGCTTGTTTTGCTTCAGTAGAATACAATTCCTTTTCTGATCGTCATTGAGCAAATATTTGAACGATTTCGCTGACATAAATGTACTTTAAATGGCTGAGCTGAGTCTTCACTTATGCATTCCACTCGAGGTCAGTCCTATTCATATTTTTCTGTTTTTAAACCACTGTTGTGGGAAATGAAATGCAAATCGGACCGGTTAACCGAAAAAAGAAAAGGAAACGACTGTGTCCTTACGAGATATGCGAAGTTAGTTTGGTGAAGAAACAAGAGACTAATGCGAGACTCATTGAATATAAATACAAAATACAGGACACACGCATCTACAGAGTAGAACCTCCCCTCTGATATGAACCATCCCTGCCTTGGCACTTAACCTAGAGACGACAAGCACACAACCGGACGATTACAAGAGACGTAAAAGATCACAAAAAGACTCAAAGCGCACCAAAGACGCATTATTACTATTATTTCCCATATAATCCCTCGAACTGGAACCCCATGGCACATTGTATTCATGACCTCTTCACCTCGTGGGCCTTCGATTGTATGTCTTGCCCGACTTCCTTAGTCTTCTGGCCCACCTGCCCCACTACGTCCGCCATGCGCCGCTTCGCCGAGTCCAGCTGCTCCGGTATCGTCCCCTGCGTCTGCCTGATGTAATTCATCACCCACGAGAATGACGACAGTGCAATCAAAGCACAAGCTCCCGACGTCAAGAACCCCGCCACCGCCAGCCCAATCACCATGGTGGCCGGCACCAGAACAGGACTGAAGAGGATGAAGAGCGGGACGGTCACTGCAAGTCCCAGGAGTGTTCCCATCAGAGTGAAACCAGCGAGCATGAGAAGTGTACCGCCGATGGGAACGCCGGCCAGGATGGCAATCATCTGAGCGGTGGACGGACCGCTCTCCGGGAAGAGGGTGCTCTTAGCACCGCCCTCATAACGGTATTGGGGGTTAAGACCGCCTTCGTAACGAGTGGTGACAGCTTCGTAACGGGTCGTTGGATGGACATGGATTTGTGTCGAACGATCCGACATGGTGACTGATAGTTGTGAAGTGAAGAGAATGTAGAGTTTCAGAATGGTGAGGTGTGAGGTGAACGAGGAGGAGGAAGTTGAGTTTTCTTATAATGGAAAGTGGGGAAGCAGAAGGGTGACACGTATGCGAGACATGGTGAGTCAGAGGGTTTGCATGAGGAACAAGTTTCAGTGGGGGTACGGTTGAGATTCGAAAAATGGGTAACTGATTAATAAAATGGAGAAAAAAGACCCAAACTTTGGAATGGCTTTTTGCGAACGAAAGCCGAGAGGCGAAGCTTTTGCCACACTTCCATTGCTCTTCTGCGACATTGCTGTGTTGTGCGCATTACATGCAAACAGCTGCGATAAAATATTCCGGTCTCAAACGGCCTCCTCTGTCTCCTTCCTTTTATATTATCACTGGGCCATTCATAAAGGTGCTTATTCACCGCCCAAGGTCCCAAAAGAAAATAATATAAAAATGCTTTTTTTTTTTGCTGGATATATTTTTTAAAAAAATTGCTCAAAAATGTATAAACTCCAGTATCAGTATGCTTACTTTATGAAATCTTTCAGAGTATTGGTATTTTTTTTGTATATAAAAACATATCAGTTATCATTAGATAATTAATTCTCCACACAGATATTTGTGGATCATCTTTTCTATTCTTTATTTTTTTTTTTTTGGGTATAAATGAGGGCAAAGCCCCTGAGAAGTAAAATTAGTCTGAGCGGGATTTAGCATTGTGCTGTCGGACAAAATGGTAATTATAAGATTGTACTGTGGGGGCGTGGGGAGACCAGGGGAGATCCTTTTTATCTGGGTTTGGGCCTCATCCATAGAGGAGGGCATTCAGAGGCCCAAAACAAGTCAGGACGGGCATTATCGGATTAAATGGGCCTTTTTATTTACCCGCTTTCATGGATCCAAATACTTAGAACCAGAAACTTCTGGTTCGACGTCCCAATTGTGAAATGGACTGAAATTGAGAGTCATAGGACGGTAGTACCCGGCATATCGCTAAAAATAATCGTACGTAAGTACGTGTATACTATTGCTACTGCACGTGCACAGTAATTGGTACGTAGTTGGGAATTTCATTCAATAAGGGTTCTAGTTTTTCTTATTATTTTTTTTTAATAATTAGCCCCAGCATAGGAATGTAATCCAAGAATAATGTGTCAAATCAGTAATATGTAAATTACTGCTGATCGTTTGATTTTTTTTTTTAATTCTTTATGGTGAGTAAAAGAAAAAAGGGAGAAATAAAAGAAAAATTTTCACCCTTAATTAAACACAAAGATATCCAAAGTGGCTGTGACGTGAGAATAAAATTTGGGGTGAGTAGTGGGGGGAGTGTGAATAATGCACCATCTTGTCAGGATCTGGTCATGGGACCCCTGGAAATCAAAATCATCATAGGACTAACAGTGGGATCCTAAAGAAAGTCGGCATGATCCCGAAAATACCAAAAGAATAATGAATTAGAGAATAAATTGGGAGTTTTTTTTTTAAACACTTTTGTGACGAGAAAATGGAAAAAGGAGAATAAGAATCAACCTAAGCCTATCTGTCTATGGATCTACACAGACCCAAAGTGATAGTGATGAGGAGGACTGAAGCAGACCGCCACCGGGGCCTCACCGGTCCGGTCCGAATCTTATATCATTATTTGAAGTCTTGGGTAAAAGAAGGGAGGAAGGAAGTGGAATGTCCCCACGAAGAAAGACTTTTGATAAGCTGGCATGTGCCCTAGCCTCACTTCTGGGCTTTAATTCTGGGCATCTCTCTTTGTGTGTCTCTGTCTCGTCAATCACTCGCAACTCGTACTACTACTCCACACTCATTTAATTACTCTCCTCTCTTCACACTTTACGATCTTTGGGCGGTTCGTGGTGGCCCATTTCATTTCATGATTTTCTAACTCTCTTGTCTCTATATGTCCTCGTCTCTTCAATACTATTAATGATCCTCCACGCGTGCTCTCTCTCTCTCTCTCTCGCATGACCATCAATGGCAAACGTTTGATGATTTGATGATGATGATAATAATGTTCAATTCCTATCTGCAGTTAGAAAAAATACGTATATCTGAGTCTTTTTTTAGACTCTAGTGATCTAAAGTTCTCGTCTTTGTCGGTATGCAAGTGCAGGAACTAGCTGGCTAGAACATTACTCACCCTTTACACACTTATCTAAGTCTGGAACGGATCAAACTCAGCTTATCTTCGTAAAATACACCAGCACACGCACACCCACCAGAGCAGATTCATTGTAGATGGACATAAACACATCTATACTTAATAGAGATATATATATATATATGTACGACCGATCAAACCGACCCTCTATTAGCAGTGAGATATAATATTCACTGATACGATGACATAAATCTCTATAACTTTGACCTTTTCAGAGGTTTATATATCACTAACTGGCTGTCATGCCTTGCAGTGTAAGCCGTTAAGTTCGTTTGAGGTAGTAATAAAAGATATGGTCGTACGTAGTAGTTGATTGAAGATTTTAAATGTCGTGGGTGTGTTTATAATTACACATATATGATAATAAATACAAGAGAGAAAGAAGGGGGTAAATAAGAAGAGGGGAAGGACAAGAAAGTGCGGCGTTATATCCGCATCATGTTGATAACTTGTCTTAATATAGGCTTTAGATTTACCCTTAGATCACATGGGTGAACAGGGCAATATCCCTTTCATGAATAATAATAACAACAACAACAATCTCATATATAAATGTATTTCCTCGAATCCAAACCACAGGATGCTGTCGCCGAGAGACAAGGCACACGCAAATGTTTGGTTTCAGACATAATCTCCCAAGAAATCTTCTTCAAACACAAAAACCAAAGAATTTTTGTATTTTATATACATATATCCGAAGAAGAAGTCAACAATTCACAGCACTGCTCTCTCTTTGACCAACACAAATGTGTGTGTGGTATTAGGAAAGACAGCAATAAGAAGGTAGCTAGCTAGGTTGTTGGAGACTCGTGTGTTGAAAAACGGAACACCCAGACACTCACCTTTCAAATTGTCCACATTGTATTGTTATGGCAAGATTGTGACTTCAACCTGCTATAGTTGTAATGGAGTATTACTCATTGGCTATAAATCTTGCTTTAGTTAATTTTTTTTTTTTTTGAGTAGGATGGTATCGCTAACTCAGGGTATCCCAGTCCAACCGGTCAGACTAATCCCAGGTGCACTCGCAGGTATCGAGTCCATGACATGGTAGGGAAGGCGCCTTGCGTTCCCGTTTGCGACCAGTCAGACCCGACCCTTGCAGGCTTGCTTTAGTTAATTACGTACGCGTACCTTAACGTATGTACAGTACATCATAACCAACCTATTATATACTGCATTAATTAAGGTTCACTGTGGCAAGTTAATTTACGTGTTCATTACGGGTTCATGGAAGAGCGCAATAATGCCATTGGAAGCATATACATCACACAGTATATATCATATTCAAATAATCCAGAATGGACCAGTTATGTAAGATTCTGATTTAGATGGTGACCTCGCATTTTAACAAGGCAGCACAGTCTAGTTTGCTTGGGCCACAGGAATATGGTGTGTAAATTAATGTCATAATTAACGCTTTGATGGGATTTTTAATTTTTAAGCTTGGAAAGACAAGTTCGGCGGTATATACGCATTGATGAGATGCTCCACAATGTGCCATATATATATGTACATATATGATAGAGGGCTTTTACAAAACAACAACAATAATAATTACAATATATATTTACATGACAATAACATATACCTACATCCCATATACACACACCCCAATCATTTGAACATACAAAGAAGAAACCCTATATATATAGATAGATGGATACAAACTCTTGATTTAGTAGGAATCGAGACTATATATATATATATATATATATATGCAGAGACACAATAGGATTTGAGAATTACGTGTTGATTAATTGCCCCCACCCCTCAATGATGATGAATATATATAGCAATAATTAAGGAATAACGCAAGAAATCAAACCTCTTTCAAACTTTAGTCACTCGCAAATAACATTTTTAAACTTTCAAAATCAGGAAATAAATTCACCTATTCTTACGCTTTATCTAGGACCTCATCATATCAGTCCTTCAGTGTGTCATCTATCTCACTTTTAATAATTTGTTCCTTCTTCTCACGTATGCTTCTATATAGAAGCGCATGGCATAGGGAACAAGGCTAGTCTAAGGTTGCCACATCAATTCCGAGACGTTTTTGAAAACTGAAAGATCACACATTTTTGTATGTGAAATAAAACTGGGATGATTTTAAGAATTCAAAAAGTTGTTTGCAAGTGACTTAAAGCTTGAAAGGGTCTATTCTGCAATATAATAATTATTTGACCCTCAATTAGTAATTATTATTCCAAGGAGAAGGATAATAATAGTCAGAAGGAGATTGACCAAGAGACGTAGAACCTCCTCCTTGGTCATCACTCATCCTTGTTGCAGAAGCTTGACCAGAAGGCATATCATTATTGCAGGTATAGCGAATCAAATCAGCATTAGTGGCATCAAGTTCTTTCTGAAGCCTAATGACTTGCCTCTGGAGCACAGAAATGGCCCCTACACAGCCATACACAGGATCTTTAATCCTTGCCTCAGCTTCATAAGCCAGGGAGTTCACAGCGTCCTCTCTCTGATGAGGTTGAACTTCGTTTAGCAGCTTGCTTACGTTGCTGGCACCAAATATTTTGTGAACATTAGCAAACTTTTGAGGTTCCTCTGGTGGGAAATATGGCGCGAATATGCAGTCTGGCATGCATTTCCTTCTCAGAAACTTGCACGCAGCACATGGAGAATTCGAGTAGCTTGAAGAAGAAGCCATTGATGATGATTAATCCCCTCACTGCAACCCAATAATAGCCAGACAGTTAATTAAACATTAACAATTCATTACAAAACTCATTCTTCAATCATATATGCTATATAAGATAGAGGCTGGGAAAATGTATATGTAATGCATAAAAGAGTTCATCATTAGATGCTGGTGAATATATAAATTTAATTTCTCATATATATAGCATCTATCTTGAATATCAAAGATGCGCATTGTGCACTCGATCACCAAAGCACGTTTATATATGAGGCACCCCATCCTAAGTATATACGGTCAATGATGTATAAAAAGTACTAGATTTTCATGCACGAATAGAACTAGGGTTGGGGGAGACAGAAAAACTTTACTTGCATCAGACACTACTTTTTCACTTTTTGTGCATACCTATGCAGTTACTTTCTTGACTCCGTGTGTGCCGCACAGTATTCATTGATTCTCAGAGTATTCCCCTCAGAATCATTTTCTTTCTTTCTTTCTTGTTTTGGAGAGAGAACCAGAGATAAGAACTAAAGATAAAAGGGAAACAAAATATTCTTCTGCTTACGACCACCTGATCGGACAGGCTTTCTTGCTAAGTATGACTCCTTTACTTCGGGTTTTATGTCTTCCCTTCACTATCTCTCACTTATCACCTCCTAGCTAGCTAGGTCACTTAGCCGTAGTTGGCCAACACAGTTATATATATTGCAGGAGCTTCTATCATTACCCATACAGACATATATGTAAATATATATATATATGCACAGGTTTTCTTCAAAATTTCAACTTCTTCGATCAACTGGAATATTATATTATACCGCATTAATCAACCCAGATTTCCGTACACTCGAAATTAGATTGAAGAACAAAAATCCAGAATCAAACCACTAATTAAACACCGGTTGACTGGGAGAATTGAACCGCAATATGAAAGAAATGACAGAAACAGAAACAAACGAATCACAAGTATACCTTTGTTTGTTAGGTTTATTTGAACAAGGTAGCTAGCAGGATACTGTAAATTGATATCCTTGTTGCCCCTTGGATGCAGGCTCTAGCTAGCTAGGTAGCTAGCAAGATGGATCTAAAGCTTTAATCAAGTGTCTGAAGCGAATAGCCAGAGAGCTATAGAGAAGATTGTTGAAGAATCAGTGAATTGATGTGAGAGGTTGGGAAGGAGGAAAACCCTAGTTAGTTGGAAGACAAGATGAGAGAAACCCGCAAATACAGTGACATTAGATAAGAGGCATCACAGTGTGTGGGAGGCAAAGAGCATTTTCATTGAGAGAAGAAGGAAAATAAAGCTAAAGACAAGTGCCATAAATGGGCTGTGTAAAAAAGGATGACTACGACTCAACCTTTTATAATAATATCAATCACTGTACACCAACATTGCCCAAGCATAGCTTAATTAAATTGTATTATTCCCTCCACTCACAGACACACACAAATAATGACGTAAACGTATATATATGTTTATCAGCTTTTATACTATATTGTATTCGAATGCAAAACAAACCTTTTAATTTTCCTCCCTAAGCAGTTTTCCGGTAGTGATCTCCAACCATATATTATTTACCCAGTTCGTTGCTTCTTTTAATGGTTGTATTTGTTTTATATTAGTCACCAAGTGTTTATACATATCTGAAAAAGATATTCACTTATATACTGTTGAGGTTTGTGGTATATATCTCTAGCTACAGCCTTCCTTCCTTGTTAAAGTGAAGACATATATATATGTCAAATAAAAAGCAAATAATTGAGCAAGGAGCTAGGTACTTTTGCTGTAGAACGCGGCTAGCTATTACTGTGGATCGATGTGTGTGTGTGTGTATGGGTGTGACTGTTATATTTTATAGAATAACTACACACACACACACACACACACATATATATATATATAAATGTTGCTAAAAGATGGTAACAACGTTACTGCACAGAAGTACTCATCACACAGAACATATTATAAAAAGCCTCTTTAACATATTCCACTATATACACACACATTGTTTTCGTACTGTGCAAAACGTGAAGTCATAGTTCTTGACACGAACATAAATTAAAACATGGACAAGCAAGGACTGATGGAAACCGAAAGAATAAACATGAGATTCCCAGAAATTAAAAGAGAGAGAGAGAGAAGGAAAAGTAATATGTGTATGAGACAGCATAGCATATGTGGATACTCATCAATTAGGTTCTTCCCCTTCTTCGAGCGGTCCCCTTTTTTTTGTTGTAGGGCACACTTATGAGGGATTGGTTCCAATAATAAAAGATGTGATGATATCAATGCAAATCTCTGTGCCCTGAATGAAGCTTCACTGCACACTGTTCTGCTCTCAATTATTGGCTTCCATCAAATATTGTTCCCCATACCTTCAATATGCTTTGATTTGAGTACATATGGTATAATATAATATGCACCATCCTATAAGTGAGAGATTAAAAAACAAAAGACACAGAAAAGTGAAGAGTGTGCAAATGCAGGAGACCTAATATATTTGGATTAAAAGAATGGTAGAATTTTGTTTAGACAGATCTAAATTTAACATTTCTTTTCTTGGGTCTTTCTTAAATTTCCCTTCACAATTTGTTTATGCTTACAAATTGGAAAAGTGAATTTATCCATTGTAGCAATCAATTATATAGATTTTATACTGAGCTGCGATATCCATTGACTATTCAAACTAGCTAAGAGTAAACTTGCATGCGAGAAAAGATTTTGAAATTTTTTAAAGTTAGTAGGAAATTTTCCTACTAACTTTAAATGAGGAAAAGGTTGAAAATTATGATATTTACTGCTTATAGCTAAATGTGTGTGTGTGTGTAATAATTTTGTGAATAAAGAACTTAATCCTTGAAGTGTTTGATAATAGCAAAAGTACCATAAATGTGGTGTCAATAAAATTTTAAAATATAGTAGTTTTTACTATAATAATGTTTTGTGGATGTGTCCATACATTTCATTATTTTCTATATCTCCTATTATCTCCAATATCTCCTATTATCTCTATGTCTCACAATTATCTCTTATTATTATACAATTTGTAGATTCTGTCAAAAATATAAAGCTATACCTATAAATAAAAGCCATGTATAATATATTCAGTACCTTGAATGGAATGATAAATACTTATATCTTCTATTTTTGTCTTATTTTCTTCTCTTATTCTCTACTATTTCTTTAGTTTCATAACAATTTCATTATTGGCACTGAAGATACTTAATTAAATCAATATGGTAATTATGGTGATTTAACTTTATTTAATCCAAACATGCATACATTTACTATTTTAGCTTCCACCATTGGTTGATCTTTATACAATCGAACAGATCAGATTCCTGCACAGACAAAATCTGCTAAACAATTTGAGTCTGAATCCAGCACACAGATCCGCATTTGGGATCAATAACTCTTTCTTTTTCCTTTTAATGAGAACTACCAATTAACTAATAGCACAGCAAAAAGAGCAAATGGGTACCCGGTGTTGCTTCTTGTGCTCATCGCCATCAGTTTGCTTACTTAGGATTAATTGAACACATTAAAGCAGCATGCTTTATTGCAACCATCCTTCAAAAGTATTCATATTATTATTCTCTCTTTTCCCACTTTTCCATTCTTTTTCTTGTGGAAGGGGTTAGAAAAGGACCCATAATATGACTTAACTCTGCCGAAAGGCCAAAAGGGCATTAATCAAGTTTATCCCATAGCACAGAGAAGAAATTGATTTAAAAGATTTGATACTTGATGGCTTTGAGAGCTGTCTCACTTCAGCTACACTATATCTATAATCACTAGTCGCTGGTTTAATTAATTTTATTTTATATAATTTGTTTCGCATGTCCACATTGTGATTGATCCCTCAACTATACGATTCTTTTTAATTAATTAATATTTGTCGCTTATTATTGATGCTGTGCATGTTAGTTATAAAGCACATACATGTCGGTGTTTATATATAAATGATTGTGGAATTAATGCCCCTATTGAATAATGGACTTCATTGTAGCTTTTCTTTAGATCTTCAAATACATATAGATACATGAATCTGCTTTTTTGAATCTATAATCATTTTTGTATCATATGCCATATATCTCTCCCAGATTGGTTTCATAGTCTGAGAGGAAAAACAAAATATAAAACTACAAAAGAGATTCTCATTATAGAGAAGTAGACTTGGTAGGTTCATATAAATACCAAGACATTCAATGAACCTATTTAGCTTTCATTTGTTATTAGGGGTGCCAAACATTATTCAAATATATTATCAGCATTGTGTGTGTGTGTGTGTGTGTGTGGATATAATATATATACACACCACAAAATTTTGCGGCTCTGGCTTTTAAAGAAGTGGAGAGCTAGGTGGTATCAGGCCATATGTAAGAGACATGAAAAAAGGAGATGATTCAGAAATAATCAAATACTATATATATATATATATATATATATATGCGCACTTAGTTTATTAGTATTTCTCGAAAGGCATGATTAATAATAATTTGGGATGGCTAGGTTCTTGTTGCAGGCCTGTCAGGATTATACAAACAAATGTTTAGCGAGTTGGATTAGAAGGATCATTGGAGAAAAGTTGGAGGAAAAAAAGGTAAGAGTGGTTTTTATCTTTTCTTATAAACGGGGAATAAAATAAGGCATCGAATATGGCCTTAATGATTAGAGAGGCACAATTATTGGTTGATTTGAGAACTATTGATATATCACGCTTATTCGAATGCTTATTGAACTAAATGTCACCTCACACATCCATTTTCTGTGGCTAACTATGTTTTGGTTGATTTTTTTTTAATGAGAAAAATAAGTTGGTGATGATAAAGTCAGACCAAGTATCAGCCAATTCGTGTTGATAAGTTCTATTCAAGTCATAGGATACTATCAACCAAGAAAAATAGTTTTATATAATTTTTTAGATATGGAATATAATCATATGGGTAAACATACTTTTTTTTCCCTATATATATATATAAAAAAAAAAAAAGATTTCAGTTTCACTTTTTTTACTGATAAAAGAAGATATTAGTTTGACACCGGCTCAACTCAATCTAACAAAAAAAAAAAGAAATATTGTTAATAAGAAATATCAATACCAATGTGATTGCTTGAACAAGAAATCCAGTTCATAAGCATCTTTCTGAATACTTTTAAGTTGTGAAATGTCACCTCTTGGCTTCAGTGATTTCATTAAACCCAGCTCAACTGTATTTTTCCCCGAAAAGCAACTTATTATCAACCTTCACATAATGATTCTTAGATTATTGCCACTTGGTTGATTCCTAATTTACTATTCCATAGATACCTTTTGTCCTTTTTTTTTGTGGTGAAAAGTATGCTTAAACTATATATAAATATATAGACACACTAGATGTTTATTCACAACAAAAGTCACTTACTCTTAACTTCATTCACAAATCATTCTTAGTTTATTGCTACTTATTACTGAAGGAGGTCCTGCGCAGGGTATATTGATGGATGTTTCCTCTTCAGTGCGTAACTGGTGCATTTTGTTTTGCTTGCTCCATATTTTTTTCCTAATGAAACGCAACCTCACCTGGCAAGACAATCACTACAGCCTTGATCAGTTAACTATTAAATCACCTTTCATATATACACATTTTGTCCTCCAAACAATGGTACAACAAAAATACTCAGCACGGTCTGCTTTGTCCAATTCTTTTATATGCTTTACATTTCAAGTAGAATAACCTGCAAAAATTATAACAAATACGTTAGTATGTCACCCAAGCAAGTTTAAAGTTACAAACTATAGTGCACGTTATATGATAAAACGCACTGATTATTCAATAACCCTTTTTTAACCGTATTGCCAGCATATCTGAAAAGTATTAACAACCAGAAAAACAATTGTTGATTGGAACAATAGATTTAATTCCTTAATGTGCAAAGTTCACCAAAAAAAAGTGTTAGCAAATTCAGAGAGGAAAAAGAACCTTGCCCAAATAAGCCATGAGCATTCAGACTTCATGTCAGCCGGCAAAATTGAAAAAAAATCCTTCCTGGATGAGTTAGAGTAAGACTGCAATTTTCATGAAGCTGCTAGAAAGTAATCTCTAATAGTTCTCTTTATAGAGGATGGTGGATTCAAAACAGATGAGGGGCTCTTCGACGCCGATTCAGGGGTTTTTCCAGATGTTACAGTGAGATCGGATTCAGACATGGATAAAAATTGATTCTTTTGGCCATCGGTTTTATGCACTTTAGGTGGTGTGATAGGCATGTCTCGGGTGATATCATCTGCTGGTTTGTTCCAATGAAAAGCATTATCAAGACGAGATTTGGAACTCCACTCTTGATCCTTCATTAACAGCTTTCTGCATTCTCTGCTAGGCATTGCCATTACTCTCCTCCGGATGGAAGCTGGAGGTTTTGTGCTTGAGAAACAACTATTATGATCCCAAATCCGAACCTAATATATGAAATAGGGAAAACATTTGAAATGCATAAGTATCTCGAAATAACATTAATAAAATGCATTTTTATACATTCCTGAAGAGGAAGGTATCGATGTGCAAAAATCTCTGGTTTTGTTCAAGGATGCTTAAAGTTGAAACACACACACACATCGTAGTGCTTACTGTGAAATCATCAGAGGAAGTTGCCAATTTACCATCCTCAGAGTAGCTCCTGAAAGGAAAAAGATAATAAAGAACTCGGGTTTTGGGATTCTCAGCAGGCAAAAGCAACGTTAAGTTCCAGCATTTACCAATCGACAGCAGTAACTTCCCCATCATGAGTCTTCAAAGTAACAGGTTCCTCTTGAGGCTTGTTGACCTGAATTGCAAAATTTGGGTTAAATCATATACTGATTCCGACGAATGTGAAGCTAATAATAATCTACTACCAAGAGTAAGAAATATAACCTGCCAAACATAGGCATTTCCATCACTTGAACCACTAACAATGTGAGATGCATCGGGACTAATTTCTGACTGCAATTGCACGACCAAATATAAGTCCGTGTCAGGGCAGAAACTGAGAACAATAAGCTTAGGTTTAAAACTACAATTCTTACCTTCACAAAAAATGACTCTATTCGACACCCAGAGAAAGATCTCAAAGGCCCCTTTTCAAGCTGAAGCACGTTATACAAGTATATTCTGGAAGAACGCCAGAAAAAAAAACTCATTTTTTAAAAATATTTTTGCATGTTCATTCAATTATTTTAAATAATCAAGGACGAAAAAAAATGCTATCAAAGAAATACCTGTTATCCATGCAGGAAGCTGAAAGAAATACTCCACTTTGATCTTGGGACAAGCTAGATATGCCATGTAACCTTTCCTGAAACAATATCGTATGGAGACTGTCAATACTCTCATGTATAGCTTTACAACAGCAATGATAAAAATTTGTCACAAAATCAGCTTCTTTCAAATAAGCTGATGACAGCACTGCCGATACATTGTTCCGCCACATAATTACGTTTAAGCTGGATCAAATATACTAAAATGAATTTACCAATAATGTCAAACACATAATCTCTTGTTACAAAGGAAAGGATCGGCTCATCCATGATCCGACCTGCAAATTTTTCAATGTATAAAAGCCAAAATGTGTCAATTCCTAGAATAGTTCAAACCAACCTTTTCTGATGCCTGGAGACGAGGGCATGTCTGCGTGACAGAACTCTTCAAGTTTCTGGTATCCCAGAACTTTACAACACTGAAATAAACAAATTACATGCGAAAAACAAGCATTCATTTGTTAGCATCAGTATATAACAGGAAAATGCAACAGACTTCAATGGATGCTTTCAACTAACCTATCCGCCGCCCCAGCCGTAGCTATGGAAACTTGATCCTTCAGATAAAGAACTGATGTAATGCTCATGGAAGCAGCCTGGATGACAGGACCTGTTAGAAAAGTTCATATTGAAAAATGCGTAGAATTTTAGGCTATTAGCTACCGACCTTGCCCCTCCTGACTCGTTTTGCTTGGGATGAGAGATGTGCTCCTTTGACTTCAGCCGTTGAACTAATGCCGCGACCAAAGTAGATATTGAAGGAAAAGAAACAGAAATTACAACCAAAATAAATTTTCAGAAGATATCAAAGACGACTCCAGGAGATTTAAAATATGAAACCAAAACTTACCATATGCAGGGCTCCGCGCGCCTGCTTTTGGGTGCTGAGCTACATCTCAAATCCCAGAGATGAAAGGATCCATCTCTTGAACCAGATACAACTATATCTATAAATTTACGGAGGAAAAAAGAAACACTAATTGTGATAAGCATTTTCTGGTAGCAATTGAAGATCCAGAGTTGTAGGGGGAAAAAAAAGTAAAATGGATAACATAATGATATAATGTATTACCAGCATTAGTTGGATGTGAACACATAGATTTTACACTTCCCCGGTGCCCCGTCAAGACTCCTATGCATTTCTTTTCTTGTACGTCCCATAACTTCATCTGCAAGCACAGACCGTGAGAACATACAAAACCACATTGACTTTGAGGAAGGTTACTGGTTAGATACTATTATACCAGATTTGAGGATTAATAGGTTTTCTGAAACTCTATACCGAGCTCTAATGACGGCATGTAGAACTGGTGTGAAATATAAATTGATTTGATTTCAATTATATCCAGTGCCTTAGTTAGTCAACAGGGTAAAGAGAAGAAACAAGATCAGCACGATAGGCAGCTTGATAAAGTCAAGATTATCAAGTTTCAAGCCATAATTTTTCTATCACCTGAGCAGTTCTACTCAAGGTCCATCAACTAAGAATGAAGACTATAATAAATTGAGACTTGGCCACAACAGGACACCAATTCAGGTACTTTCATTAAACTGAATG
Organism: Neltuma alba; assembly: GCF_004799145.2. NCBI lineage: Eukaryota > Viridiplantae > Streptophyta > Magnoliopsida > Fabales > Fabaceae > Neltuma > Neltuma alba. The sequence continues at coordinate 90,717 of NW_021637077.1, forward strand.
GCATAACAGCTTACAGTTTGATCACCGGAGGCTGTGAGAATCTGGGCATCTTCCTGCAAAAATTTGTCAAGAATGTCTGTCAAAAGCCTCAGGAAAAAGCACTATATTCCGATTGCGTGCATACAGAAACCTTATCACGGTCATTGATGAAGCTATTCCTTATACGAATGATAGAACATAGTTTTTCTCTAATTACATACATTTTAGATTATTGCCAAGATACCAGTCAAAAACAGAGAATCGTAAAAAGTTGAAATGATAGAGAGTGCAGATTATGAATTACCTTAATCCAACAGACGTCAAAAACAGCATTATGATGGGCAACCCAGTCGCAAATCTTTGCTTTCTCTGCGATGCAAGGTGGGGTGAGGTTCATACGAGTGATTGCCCACCAGATTCCTTATATGTTAAAAAAAAATTACATTGAAGCAAAAATGAAACCTGCATTTTCTTGGTATGATGAGGAAGAAGAAAATTTGTGGCGAGTATTGAGCAGGTTTACATAGCCATCCTCATCGGCCAAGGCAAGGATATGGGAATTTTTGGCAGTCTGCGAAAATTGAGGGCTCCTTATATAATATTGCAACATTAAAAACAAAGATCGACATACGAAATCAAGCTTCAACAATGTTCAAGTACCTTGCAGAATGAGATAGCCAAAGGAGGAGTCTCGCCGCCACTGTGCTCTACAGCCATTACTCCAATTTCGCTGAAGTTAGACGTCATCCCATCCATGTAAGCCCGTTTTCGAACTGAAGAATAAACCCATACAACGGAGTTCACCGATCAAAATACAGTCTTCGCTATGAATAAAACAACAATAGATGATGAAGACAAGGATCTAACCTCTAAAGCCATTCAGCTCTCTTGACGCGATGCGGCGAAAGATGGATTGATGTGTAGAAGTGTCCATATCAGTAGAGTGAACTGAAAACAGGTAGAAGGGGAAGAGAGAAGAATCCGTGTGGAAATATGGAAGGGCGATTTGAAAATGAGAATTTATTTATGGAGCGTATTTGGGCGCCACGAGGGTAACCACAGGTGGCGGGAACTTCAATTTGACGTTCCCTGATTTTTCAGTTTCGCCGTTCCTTTAATTTTCTTTCCCTCCGGCTAAAATGAATGAGCCCGTCAGCCCAAGTCGAAAATGAAAATGCTGGGCTTACAATTTGACCGGGTCAGACTTGCGGCTAGCAGCGGAGAAGAAATGTGGGCCCCACGGATAGGTCTCTCTTTTACGGTCTGGGCTTTTTCTTTTTAGCATTTTGGGCTCTTTTTAAAAAAAAATCATCGGAAGGAAGAAAATCCGTTCTTACAATATTTTTATAATATTATTAACAAAGTTATATCTAGCAAAAGGGATAGTACCTGGTGACCAAAAAAAAAAAAAAAGTCCCTCACCTAAACCAAAACTTAAACTTTTGTTAAAAAAGATACCAACATTTAGGATCCAAAATCAACTCGAATAGTGTTGCCTGTATTAAGAATGTTTATACCTAGTTAAAACATGTAATATTTAACTGTTTTTTGCAAGCAATTACTCCTCTGGTCCTAATTATAAGACCCAATTGACTTATTTGAGGAGATTAAGGAAGTAAGTTAAGTTGGTTATTTATAATAAATAAGTGTTGTTATTCCTAAAATATTCTTGCTAATTAAGTATATTGGCTAAAACTATCATTATTAGAAGGATTATCTTGGAAAAAAATGCATAAATATAAGAGAGAAAATGGATTGGGTCTTATAATTAGAACCAATAAAAAGTCAATTGGGTCTTATAATAAGGACCGGAGGAGTATTATAATTATTATTATGGTTTTGTGCTGTCCTGTCATTTTTTTTAAATCACGGAAAGGAAGAAAGGCCATTCTTACAATATTTTCAAGATATTATTAATAGAATTATATCTAGGAGTATTTCCTTATTTAAATCTTACTAAGAAATAAGCTTATATTTAGTGTCGGAAATCACCTCCAGCAGTACTGCCTTCATTAATATTTATGCCCAGCTAAATCATATACTTATAGTATTTAATTGTTTTTTTGCCACCAATATTTAATTGTTTATTATGGTTTTGCACAGTCCTGTTATACTTGCTGGGTTTTATTCTCTTAAAACTTAAAAATGTAATGTCTACTTATTTTCTAATCGTTTTTTATTTTATTTTCTTGATAAATCAACCACTCTGAAAATAAAAATCTAAATTATATAATTTTAACTTTTTTAGATTAATGATTTGATAATTTACTCTTTATAGGCGGAGGAATTGGCCTTCCGTTGCTGCACCCTGATACGGCAATACGACTCATGCACGCGGACACGGGAGACTAGGGCTTGTTTGTTTCTTGTTTTGGAAACAATTTTTAGTTTTTTAAAATAGAAAAATCAAAAAACTTGTTTGGTAAGTTGTTTTTAGTCTATTGTTTTAAAAAATAAAAAACAGTAACAAGTTTTTAAAAACCAAAACAATTTTTATATGTTTTTCTGTTTTTGTTTTGAAAAATTTTGAGAAATTTTATTTTCTTCTCATCTACTATTCATTACTTATTATTATCAATCACAACTATCATCTAACAAGTATGGTTTTTTATGAGTTTTTTTTTCAAACATGATTTTTTTAAAATTATTATCCAAACAAATTCTTTTGTTTTTTGTTTTCAAAACTTGTTCTAAAAACAATTTTATAAAGAACTAAGTTTCTTTTTTGTTTCTTTTGTTTTCCAGCTTATCAAAAACAAACAAACAAAAAAAAAAATAAGCCCTAAGTTTCTTTTTTTGTTTCTTTTGTTTTCCAGCTTATCAAAAAAAAAGAAATAAAAGTATATATAATAATTTTTATTTTAATAAAGCCCTGCAGTTATCAATTTTTATTATATTTTTACAGAATATTTATTGCTGTTATTAGTCGAAGACGAGAAAACTAAAAAAATTATTATATTAATATATTATATATTAGATTTAATTATTTAATTATTATTTATCAGTGAAGTAAAAGTATGTATAATAATTTTTTATTTTAATAAAGCCCCGTAATTATCAATTTTTATTACATTTTTTACAGAATATTTATTGTTGTTATTAGTTGGAGACCAGGAAACTAAATAAGGTCTTATAAATAGGACTGATAGTAGTATCATACTATCATGTTAATATATTACTCCCTCTGTTCCTTATTATAAGAGACATTTAATGTTTATGGCATGTTCCTATATATAAGAGACACTTAAAAATTGTCTCTATTTTTTTGTATTAATTTCTTATTTTACCCATATTTATTGTCTCCAATTCACACTCTCTCTCCGTCTCATTTCTCTTTCTTTCAATAATTTAATTATTCTCTCTCATGCTCTCTCTCCTTATTAATGAGGGTATTTTTGAAAAAAAATATAGTTTTTACATATTAATTGTTCTTAACTAATTTTAATTATTTTTTTATCAACGTAATTCGATTATTTGTCTCTTATAATAAAGAACGGAGGGAGTATATATTAAATTTAATTATTTAATTATTTAATCAATTTTGTCTACTAAATGGAACTGCGTTAGCGAGGGAAAGAAACGAACGAACAAAAGAAAAACGCCGCCTTGCCCTCTTAAACCCTAGGGCTGCCTCACTCTGCGGTCCATACTTGCTTAGGCCACCCGCCTTGCGTTTCCAGTCGCCCCTGGTTCACAATGGTGAAGCACTACAGACCTCCCGTAAGTACCGCTTAAATTCTCAACTTGCTATTACTAGAAATTACTTTTTTGTCAATTCGCCGGAAATTCATCTGCGAAATGTTTCCTGCGTCTGCAATTTGCTACTCTCAAAGTCCCCCCCCCCAAAGTCTTTCATGATATAATTGTTGAGCAAGACCTATGTGCATGACAAATCTGACATGATCATACATGCTTATTGTGGTATCGTATTAGACGCGCAAAAACTTTGCCACACTCACTTGTTTGCATATTCTTTTCAATTACAAGTGGGAGTAAAGTGAAATCTCCGCAACTGGGAAGTTTATCTTTTTCCTTTGAAATATTGTGCTCGCTGGAGGTCTGTTATAATTCAAATGCTTTCCATTCAGAGAGGGACCCAAGGTTCTGATATTATAATTTTTCTATTGCTCATCTGTTGCCTTCATATTTTACTGTGGACGGCAGGGGAAGAAAAAGGAGGGAAACGCGGCCAAATATGTCACCAGGTCACAGGCACTCAAGCTACTCCAGATCAGTCTACCCCTTTTCAGGTCCTTTTATCAAAGAAACGTCTCTTTATATCTATATATGTATGATGCAGAATAAGATTTATGCTAGTACTTGACTATGACTCTACTCTATCCCTCAATATCAGAAAGGAAAGGCCCAACGGGAATGTTAGTGTGATTTTAATTGTCCAGTGTGCTTCTTTTTTTCTTCATGTACCTCGGGTATTGAAAGGCCTGGAAAAGAAAATTTTGGTGAAGACATACAAGTCTCCTGACATTGGCTTTACATGTTTCAGGAGACTCTGCATTTTCAAAGGTATTACCCCACGGGAGCCAAAGAAAAAGTTTAAAGGAACCCATCATACTTATTACCATGTGAAGGATATCGCTTTTCTTCACCATGAACCGTTGGTTGAAATACATAGAGCAATAAAAACGCATGAGAGAAAGATAAAGAAAGCAGAGGCAAAGAAAAACTTGGAACGTGCAAACAAGTTGCGTGAACTAACACCCAAAATCAGGCTAGATAGGATTATAAAGGAGAGGTATGTTTGTTCTTTTTATAGATTTTTTTTTTGGGGGGGGGGTGTTATGGCCATTAAAGAATTGCTAAATTGATTAATCTTAACTTATAGGTATCCAAGGTTCGTTGATGCACTTGGAGAATTAGATGACTGTCTTACAACAGTGCATCTTTTTGCAGCACTACCTGCATTAGAGAGCAAAAAAATTGATGTGGAATCTGTTCATAAATGTCGGAGGTACATACTTGCAATTTGAAAACTTTCTATTGTCACGTTGGCAGGCAATTTTGGTCCATGTGGCCCCATCTTTACATTGAGGATGTGGACTTGGTCAAAATAGCTTAGGTTTAAATGTTTTTCTCGTTATTTCCTTTCCGTCCTATTTATTCTTCTTGCTTTAATGTTTCTGGTAGATTGGCACATGAATGGCAAGCTTTCATTTCTCGCACTCATAAGTTGAGAAAAACTTTTGTATCCGTCAAAGGAATATACTACCAGGTATCAATTGGGGCATTTGTTATGGTCATTAATCCTAAAGTGCATATGTTAGTTTGATCATCTTGTCCGTACAGGCTGAAGTTGAGGGTCAGACAATAACATGGATTACACCACATCCATTACAGCAAGTTGTGCCTGATACTGTTGACATCACCACCATGCTAAACTTTCTGCAATTTTATGAGGTTTCATTTTCATTTCCATATTGTCTTTGTTCTTCTGCCTCCTTATTATCTGCTTTATTCCAGTTAGCGAAGCTTACGCATGCGTCTACCATAATCAAATAGGCTTTAAAAATGATTAATGTCTCAATTTGTATTGCTTTTTCCTTTTGGCAGATGCATATGCCCCTCTGTGGCCTGCCCCTTAATATTTGTTTGTACATAACACATCTTTGTCTGTTTGGTTGACTTTTGCTCAGTCTTTTTTAACTTCTACGATGGATTGATGCAGACTCTCCTTGGTTTTGTGAATTTTCGCCTCTATCATTCTATAAATGTGAAATATCCCCCAATACTGGATCCTCGGTTGGAAGCTTTGGCAGCAGGTGCTTTGTCCGCAATATATAGTTAGCTTTGGAAATTTCTGAATCTTTACAGATATTTTATATGCCTCCTGATTATTTTTCTTTTCCTTTTTTCTTCTTAAATAATGCAGATCTTTATGCATTGTCTAGATATGTTAGTACCAGTGCTAGACCATCTATAACAAATTCTGAAGCTGTTCATTTGGATGGATCCGATGAAGTTGAGGCCAAGCAAAATGAAGCCCAGACTGAAGATGAAAAGTCCAAACTAAGACTTGCTCAACTTCAGCATCAACTTCCTTTAAATGAACCTGGTTCACTAATGCACCTTGTTGAAGATATATCTGGTGAAGATGAGGAGGATCAAGATACTAAGGAGTGCAAAAATCTCTTCAAAGATATGAAATTCTTCCTGAGTAGGGAGGTACAAAATCAGTTTCTTATATCGGTCTTTACTCCATTTGTTAAATCATTGTTTGTCATGGGTGGTGCCAAAAGGATCTAACCAAGAAATGGTATCAAAAGGTCTACAGTAGTTGAACTCAGAGCAAACAACGTGTGAAAATGTTACCTCTTGATGAATAATAGGATGAGTACTTGAGCACAATATCTATGTTTCAAATTGCTGCTAGGACTTATTTGTGGTACTTCCTTTGTATATTATGAGATTTATATATGGAAATTGATTATACCTGAGAAATATTTAAGGTCCTCACTTAATATTCTGGTATAATTCTCCCTCACTAATGCATGCTACTATTGATCTTGCAAGATTGAAGACTAAGAAGATGGTACAGTCACTTTTGCATGTTGCGACATTAACAATTTTAATGCATTGTAATAGAGAAACCTAGCTAATAAATCAAATTTTGAAGCTATCGAATAGAGATTATGGATGATGGATGGCATGTATCTTAGTTGCGTTTTCCTCATTGATGCTACAATTTTTCTGAGAATGAATTTGGAATATATAAATTTGTGTGCATGTATACATTGTTTTTACATCTGCCTTGCTACAAACATGCAGGTACCAAGAGAGTCACTGCTTTTGTTATTCCTTCCTTTGGTGGTACCGTTTCATGGGATGGGGAGGGAGCACCTTTTGGAGAATCTGATCAGAGCATCACTCATCAGGTTTTGTGAGAATAAATATCACCTCCTAGGTGACAATGATTTATTGCTTCGTTTCAAATGCACTCAGCTATGGCTGTCATATGTGTAGATTGTTGACAGAGAAGTACAAGGGCATATGTTCTTCTCTAGAGAATACGTTCAACCCCAATGGATATATGATTGTGTGAATGCACGTATCGTTTTGCCAACTGAGGATTATATGGTTGGAAGGTAGCTTCTGAATTATTTACTGTAATGTGCTTGGTGTTGAATGTTCTAGTTCCCCATTTCACATCTTAAGTATGATTTTACTAGATTGATGCCATTAACAGTGGATCCTAATCCCAATGCACAACCAGAGGAGATTATTATCTGTCTCTTGTGTTTTTCTTTCCTTTTTTTCTGATCAAAGTGATTTCCTTTTTACAGGATCCCTCCGCCACACTTGTCACCTTTTGTTGACAATGAGGAAGAAGGAGCTTATGTTCCTGACTATGCAAAGACCATCAAGCGATTGCAAGATGCTGCGAGAAAGGAAGTTCTTCCACTTCCAGGTGTTGGAAAGGAAGATCTGGATGATCCTCAAAATTTACTGGTTGAAGGCATTATTGATCGAGCAGAGGCCAATGAAGCTGCTCAGAGAAAGCAAAAGGTATCCTGTTTTATAAGAATGTTTCACCGCAGTGGTTGAATGAGTAGAGGATTCTCATGCTTTTGCTATCTTTTAATAATCATCTTTTATCATCTTATTTACTTGCTCAATTTGAATGGTTACAGATGAAGATTCTTGAGCAGCAGTACCATGATGAACTGAAAAAGGAACTTCAGGGTGTTTCATACGCTCCCATGGGTTCCAATGTTGATGAACAGAAATCTACTGGAGAAATTAAGATTGGGGAAGAATCCTCTTCTAATATCAAACAAAATGTTGAAGATAGTGCAAACATGCCTCTGGTTATGATGTCTCGTAAAAAGAGGAAGCTCTTAGAAGCCATGCAGGTAAACTCTTTTGGGCTTGGTTAGGCTGGAGTATGAGTTGACTTATTTATAGCATTGTTATTACTTCTGTTACTTTTATGAGCATGCCACTTTTACATCTCATGCAAAACTTCATATCCGACGCCTTAATTTCCTGTTCAGTACACATAAAATTGGTACGGAAAGGGACACGTATTTGCTGTACTGTAAATTGTAAATACCGTCCCTTTCGCCATCATGCCCGAAAAGCAATTTACACTTCGCAATAATTATAAATAAAATATTTTTCAAGCTAAAATTCCTTTGCAAGTTTATTTCATGGCACTGGTTCTGATTTTTCTGTTTCTTTCTCCTCTTTTGATTCAGATATCCAATGAACGAAAGCGGGCCGCAAATGATGTTATCAAGCAGCGGAAGAAAAAGCTGGAGGAAGCCAAGCGATGAGGGAGTAGAAATGTTTCTTTTTTTTCTTTTTTCTTTTTAAATTAAAAGACGGGTGAAAAACCCAATAGTTGAGGCAAAGTAGTTCCCCTCATTGATGATTTTCCATTCTCGCAAAATTTTTGATGCCTGTGATCTGGGGTATATCAGATCTAGAGAGGGCCTGATCATACTTGTTTTCAGGTAGAGCGTCATGTCGAACAATGCAATTTTGATGTTGTACGGGATGAAATGGCACGAGTTATAATGCCCATTCGAAAATATGTTCCCACCTTTACTGATTCACCGCTGCTCATTTTTGCCGCAAATCGCCTTAACGCCTGTGATCTGAGTTAATAGATGCCGCCAAATTCCGATCTGTGGCATTGTTTGGTATGCGTCTTATTTGCAAATAGATGATGAAAACGTTAAACATGGGTTCCAGCTGTTGATACGTTGGAACTTTCGATGACTACTTGCACCCATAAAGTGGTACGAAATGAACATGGAAAACTGCTTATTTATTTTATACAGAAAAACTATTTTGCTCTCGTAATTTTGGCAGTACTTCAAAGAAGCAGCAGCAGCAAACAAATAGACGAATAAAGAAATGAAGAAAGAAATCCTTTAAACACAAGCTTTCGCATGCTCGCACCAAACCCAAACCGTTTATATGTAGCAGTGTATCGATCAAATAAAACCAAGATCAAGTTCACACAACACTAAAAATTTACAGCAGAGCAGCAGAGGCCGATTGCTTATTATTTTGGTGATGATATCTTTGGATGTGAAGACTTGCCTGTAATGGCCTTCTTCACTTTGGAAATCGAATGCTTCACCTTTGACCCAACGCCTGATAAGATGTTATGTGATTTCTTATGCTTAACTTTGGCTTCCCCATCTTGAGGAGTTCCGTCCACGACGGAAGCACCAGACAGTAATGGCTCTATTGTTTCGTTTCCATTTACCCCCTTGTCTTCTTCGTTCTCCGCTTTCGCCTCCTCACATTGTGAGGTTTCTGCCTTTTGAGCTTTCGTTGCCAAGTCTGTCGCTTCGTCCGAGTCTTTAACTGCTTGCAGAGGTTCTTCTGTGGAAGATGAAACGTTTTCTTCAACTCGTGAGCTTTCGATTGTTATGTTTGTGGATTTTGTATTTTCGAGTTGAACTTCTAGCTCTGTCTCTTCGTCTGGCTTGTGAAGACCTTGCTGTATATCTCCATTTGTCTCTCTGGTCTCAGCATCTGCTTTTACAGGAGCTTTTTTGTCTACTTCTCCCACTGAGCTGTCCTCTAGCTTGTGGATTTGTCGTGTGGATTCACTTACATCGGCCGCCTCAATGGATCCTCTTTGTGAACTCTCGGGTTCTAGGTCCTGGTCCTGGATACGCAATCGATAAAGAAAAGCATTAGGTTATCTTTGGGTTCCATTTTGAAATTCTCCAACTTTAAGAGAGTGTTTCAAAATTACTAAATAACATATGAAAATAGTATCAGTTTCTTGAAGCTTGCTATGTTCGTAAACTAAGTCAGATGTTATAATCATACGTGATGTTGCATTGATAGCCCAGAAGGAACACGTAAAACTCCGTTGCCGGTAATTTCTTTCTTTGTTATCAGTTGATCATATTTTTGCAGGATGGGTGAATGTTGGCCCTTACGGCCACCTAATGTTTGTTTAGATGATTGGAACCTAATAGAGAATAAAACAACTTTTCCATCTTCCTTTTTTTTTTTTTTTCTCATTCGAATAAGAAAGAGGGCGGAGGATTTTATCTGACCTTTTCACCTCGAGCCATAACTTCTGTTCTTCCGGTAACTTTTGGCTCATTGCCTCGATTTTCACGGGTTAGCTCTACTGCTGCCTTTGTGAGGCTCTCCCCAGTGGCTTCAGACTCCTGTATTGCATTTCCAAAAAGGAAAATGTTAGATGGAAAACTCCAAGAAAAAAAATTAATACTTTTTCACCTAACTGAATTGATCTTGATTTTAAATATAAGACATTTTTTTATATTTATCAATTTTTTAAAAATTATTCTTATTGATATTCCTCAACCATAATAAGTAGGAGGGAGAGGGAGAATATTAAAAAAAATAATTATAGTATTTTGAAAAAAAATATCATATTTTTTATAATTAATTAACTTATCTGATTTTTTTAATCTAATTAAATTAATTAATCAGGTAGGAGGTGAAAAAATCACTCTACCACTTCATGCTTATTCTCATCACTGACAGGTTGACATGTAATGCTACTATTCTTCATGGCATATTTCATTGCGCTTGGCTCATCTCTTGCTGTAAGAGCTTTGTCTGTGGTCTCTGGACCCATATCGCTTCCTCCTCCTGCTCTCTCTTGTCTCTTCTTGTCACTAACGTCTTCTGAACTGGACCTTTCTTCTTGTATATTATCACTATCAATGGTATCCAATCTTGTTTTAGCTCCTTTATCGATAGTTGTTACATCATTCCTTTTAGGCATGCAAGGCAGACTCTCGAAAGTGTGATTGTTGTCTTCGTTGTTCGATATTTCAGCTTTATTTTCTTTCTCCATTGAGACTTTCTGGTTTTCTCCCACTCTGCGTGTGATCCTTCCTCAGACATTTTTATGGTAGTAAAAGAGAAGTCTTCGTTTGCCTTTGTAAGATTCTCCGAGATCTAGATTCTCTTTCCTCCCTAAATCCATTCCTCCGCCCTGTTCTGTAACCCCTGAGTTTGGTGCTGTATCCTAAAACCAAACAAGAAAAGGAAAGGAATAAAGGGAATTGAGTACAGGATAGAGACAGGTTGGTTTAGTCTTTTTGACTCAAAAGAAAACGACCTTATTAAAGGTTTCAGAACATGTAGTTAAGGTATCAGATTCCTTCAGAGAGCTCGTTGGTTCTGGGCTCTGTTCTAGGATGTTTTTGCTTCCATTTGTCATTTTAGTTGTAGCAGGGACCTGTTTCACATATACAATTCTTGAAAAATTCTCAGGAAACTAAAAGAAGAAGATAAATATACCTGATTTTCAGCACAGCCACCAAGCATAATGGCATCTGTATCTTCTGGGACACTCGTATGATGTTCAATTTCAAATTGCATGTCACCTTCTCTCTGTGTTCCACGTTGAAAATTTTCATTCGGAACATTTTCTCTAGATTCAGGGACATTGTCCTCACAGATGCTCTGTTCTTTAGCTTCATAAATCTTTTCATCTCTTTGGTCTTCAGCCGTGGATTCAGAAACCAATTCAACTTGCTCATTTGTATCTGCCGCTTCAACAATCTATCCCACAATAATATCAAGTCAAAGCAAAATATGAGGAAAATAGGCGAAACCATAAATTTATGAAAATTTGCAAATATTTTTAAATAATGAAAAAAATGATTTCTAGATATTTGCTATGAGGTTTTAAATTAAAAATAAAAATGTGACAATGAGATAATTCTAACAACTCAATAGCGCATGATTATGGGTTCAAAAAAAAAAAAAAAAAGCAAAAACTTCTGCGCTTGTCGTGTTTATTAGAAATATGTTATTACGTTGCTTCTCTAGAAGAATATTGTTATTCCTTGCTGCAAGATTTGTAAGCCTCAAACCTTTTGTGGGGGAAGCTCATCAATAGGCTCATTTTCCAATGCAGTTTCTGCTTTCTCTATTGTAACACCTGTCAAACTGCCATCCAAAGTTTTGTCCTTGTCATCTTGTCCCTGCACAGTCTCGCTATCTTCACGTGTGCTGTTTGTTGTACACTCAAAGGCCTCTATCGAAACTTTTTCTTCATTAACTGCATTAATTCGCAAGTGTCATCATGATATGCCATATTACTAGCAAGAGAGATACATACTATAATTGGCATTTTGGTTAAAAACTATGTGCAAACCTTCATTTTTAAGCAGGGGGCTATCGGCATTTGAGCACTCTTTCGTGACATTTACAAATTCCAAGTCAGAAGTGCCTGCAAGTTTGACAGTTTCATGTTCCTTTTCAGGTAATGTGTTCTCTATTGAGTGCACAAGATAAGTTTCTGCAGCTTCATCAATGATTTCCTCTCCTGTCGAAATTGCATCCGTTGGATGAACTTCTGCATTCCCCATGGTTGCTTTTTCTTCTGCCAATGGTGTTGGATAATCTAGAGACGTTGGAATTGTGCTTATGGACTGTTCTCTTTGGTGCTGAACTGTGGTTGTTTTATCTGTTTCCCTAACACAAGAATCAAACTTCAATTTACCTTCATTCTGCTCTTCCAAAATCTCCTCCTTTTCTGAGCTGAAATTCTCTTCTTCTCTGCCAATGATATCTATGCTGTCTGATGTTGTCTTGTCAGTTGTATTCGGTGTTTCGCCCTCATTCTTAGAGACTATAACTGAGTCTGTGTCACATTCTATGTGTCCTGTTCTAGGATTCTTTAGGCCCGCTTCTTCAATCTCAATTATGACAGGCACAATTTTGGGGACATCGGTGGCAGCGTCATCTTTCTTCATAAAACTTGCTTCAGTCTCTTTGTCATATACCTTGGCTGCGGAAGAAGGGTCGTCAATATTAGTTTTTGATGCATCTGAGGATTTCAAAGCACTGAGGCATGTGATTTCCATATTTTGCTCCGTTTGATTATTTAAGGTCAGAGGTTTTTCTCCTTCTGTCGACTTTGTTGACTCTGTTTGTTCTAGGAGTTTGGATGTTGACACTTCAACCTGTTTCATGGGAAAAATGCTCATCAGATATTACCAACATCGCACGGAATCAAAACATCAAGTATTAATTTGCAAACTATTAATGGTAAGACCTCATTTTCTGTTTCTTCCCCAGGTGATGTTATTTTACCCTCTGTGGCGTATTCTTTGACGCTTTCATTATTATCGGCTATCCCTGATCTCTGGCAAACCTGTTCAAAAAAATTTTTGAGAATAAACAGAGCCTTATGAAATAATGGAAATTAATATTTCTTCTTTCCTAACCTCGTGGGTAAACTTGATGGCATTTATATTTCCCTCTTGATCAAGGGATGAGTTTAAAAACTCTTCATGATTACTTCGTGGCTCCAGGTTTGATGCTGGGACTTCCTGAACAGATCGAGAGTCCTGATCTTGAAGGTTATTGTCATTTTCCTCGGTTTGAATGTTATCGGAGCGGAGGAGCATCTCTTCACTTTGATCATTTGCCACAAAGTCACCCTGTATTATAGCAACAAATTAACAAAATGGTAGAAATACAACAATGTACCAAATGAGAAGGAAATAAAACTGTGATTGTGACTTCATCTAATTTGAAAACAAAATAAAACGTTGTTTTAATTGATTATGAACTGAGTTTTCTGAGACAGCATATTGGGTTACAAGATGATGACAGTAAAACGGAAAAGGTTGAAATGTCTATTGTTCACTTAAAGTTACCAAAAGGCAAAAGAGCTTTTCTGTTGGAATGCACAATAATTCTCTCTTTGGTTAGATATTTTTCTTCCCTGGCTTGTTATTTTTTATCTACCTTTTCTATTAGAAGTTCGCCGCTTTTGGTATTAAGATACTCTTCTGGACTACTAGAAGTTGCTGTTTTAAGTTTAGGTGCTTCTCTCTCTGCTCCAGTGATTGCTGAACTATCTTCAGTCATTTTGCTAAGCTCCTCTTCTTGAAGGAGCGTGTTTGTCACATCAATACTTGACTTCCCATCTTCGGCATGCACCAATTGGTTGTCAGTAAGGGTTAATTCTATTTCATGGTTGATGCATGTGATTAAATCTTTCTCGTTGACGTCATCAGATATTTGTTCTTCTTGATCTATCACTTCTTTAACCTCCACGTTCCTGTTCTCTGAGTTTGTTTCCGCCTCTTGTCTTTCAGCAATATCACCACCCAAGCAATTTGATTTTGTTTCATTTGCTGTTACATCCATCATCCCTTGGGCACTATTAGAACCTTCAAGATGGTCTACATCTACTGGCTTGACCTCCTTCATGGCTGTGTTTTCATTCACAAGTCTCAGAAACTGGGCTTTAGAATTATTAGTGCTGCTGCTGTCTTTTTTTGGCACACCTAATATAGATGAAGGGCTTTTGACTAGAGTATTGTTTTCTTCAATGGTCAAAACATCATGGTCCTCTATGGAAGATGTTGCTTCAATCTTTCCTTCTGATTCTGTGGCTTCAACCTGTTTAGCACTCAAGTTTAGAAGCTCATAGTTACGGTCAAGAGAGTGCAAATTAGAAATTTAGTAAAGAAATTCAGATATCATATATTATACAACCTCCTCCTTGATTTTTGTTTGATCACATTCAACTTCTTCCATGTCCTCTTTTCTTGCGTCCATCCCGACTGTTGCAGAAGGCAATGTCCGAGCAGTGCTCTCCATCTCTCTTTCTTCTGGTTTTAAAGCAGAAACTTGTGTCTCTGATGGTTCGCTTACCTTTGTTTTAGGGAGAGAGAAATATTGTCATTCAGAGATTATTACCACAAAAAAAATGCATATATCATGCTTTTATTGGTGTTTTAAAGCCAAAGCTATCTTAGTCAAATCTTTAGAGCAGTTTCACGACTATTACATACTTTTAAAAGATTTTATGGTTTCTTGATTGGATGTAGTAGTCACGGGCACCTGTATAAAAGAATAAAAGTATCACAAGGCTCCACTTTATGATGGAGAAGTAGTATGGTGAAACAAATATTTCAAATTCATTACCTTCTATGTTATTAATCAGATCACATGGCGCTTGTTGAAACACACCATATGATAGTATTCAAATAAACATGCGTAATAATCGTACATGAGGAAATTAACAGCATTCAGATTTCTAGATGCTCACCTCCATGAGCCCAGAAGGAAGGCTTAAGACCGAACTTCTCCCTTCAATCTCTCCTCCTGTGTCTTCTCTTAAAGTCTGGATTTTCATTTCATCATTTTGGGAGCTTTTCATTGTTTCTTCAACAGATTCTTCTATGACTTGTTTCTCACTGATATCTTGTCTGCTATTAGTTTTGGGTAGATCAAATGCCTGTTTTCAAGGGTGAAACTCCAGAATCAGGAAAAATTATTTATGGAGAAAGGGAATGCATGGTCTTCTGTATGTTTTATTATATAAAACAGGTGTGTGACTGTGAAAATGCTTGCAGGTATTATGTTTTTCATAGTTTAATTCAGATCATCCTGTTTAAACCTCAACAGCCTTTTTTCCTTTCTCGGTGTCATCTTCTGGTATGCAACTCTTATTCTTATCAGTCATTGCTGCACCATCCTTAGGACTTTCTTCCTGAAAGCAGTGCTCAATCTTTTCTTGTCCAACCGATGCTGTTTTGGGTAATCTTGATAGGGCTTCACTCTCATATGCACCTGCCATTGTACATGTTAGATGTTTAAATCTTATCAGAATACAGACACGTGGCTAAAGTAGTAGCTTTTAGTATTATTGTATATTCTTCAGAAGTTCTATAATTCAAAGCCACGCCAAGCTGCTGATGAGATTAAAGAATAATTGTTTCAGGGGATTTCAAAAATCATGACAATCTTTAAACTTAAAGTAGCTGTAGTTTCTTGAAGGATATCAATCAAATTCACTAAAGACAAAAAAATTGCTCAATGTTTTAAGCATACCCGCTAACTTATGCAATCTCATTTAACTGCTTACCGGGGGTTTCTTCCATCTCTTTTGGTTCCTCTGTTACAATTTTGTCATCACCTTTGATATCAATTTTTTCTTGCGAGAGTGAATCTGGAACACTATCGAGTTCTTCAATTTCCTTTGTTGATTTTATGATTGTATTTGCCATCACCATTTCTTCTGATTGCATGTGCTCTGTAACCAAGATCTCTGTGCTTTGTGTTTCAGAATGTTGTTCATCTTGCTTGTCATTTTCAGTGCAGGTCTTTCTTGAACCTTCAAATTTTTCTTGGGCTTCAGTTTCGGTTTCCTCGCCAGTCTCATCAACGTCAAATTTACCCGAGTCTTCAACAAATAGGTCTTTAGTATTTAGATCACTTGCAATATTTCGTGGGAGTATTGTTGCTTCGCTGTTGATCTTTTTGGTGGACTCAGCTAATGGGAGACTCTACAAAAAAGGGAAAAAAAAAAATTGAAGTTTGTCAACTCAGGGGTTTGCATTTTAACAAAAAGCAGAAGTTGAAAGTGTCCAAACTTTTAAATCTAAAGCATGACAATACTCTACCTTCTCTGTTGAAATTAATATTTCCCCACTATCAGGTGAAGAAGTTGGTTCATCTTTATCTTGTTCTACAGAGCATGTGTTTTGTTCAATTCTCTTTTCAGCATTTTCTCCTTGAGCTTCTTCTTCTGTCTTTTCTGCAATCAATATTGCTTGTTTTCCAAGCTCATATTCTTGATCATTTTTCAGCAATGATTCTCTGTTTTCCACATCATGTGTTTCTAGATTGATTCTGCTATCCTCATTGATCTCAGTTAGTCCAGCTTGACTGATGTCCTCCTTATTTGCTCCTTTTGCATCTCTGTCGACCGGAGGTACATTTTCCTCTGGCCCCCCAGATTCACAGGTGTCTTTATTTTTATCTTTGCTGGCTGCATAGGAAGCCTCTTGTAGAGTTTCCACTGCTTCAATTGCAACTTGTGGACTTGCCCCATCTATTACTGGGTTAGAAGATGGGTTTTCCCTGTCGTCTTTTGCTGTTTCATGTGACTGTTTATCAATGACTTCCTCCATCTCTTTTGATTCCCCTGGTGTGATTTTCTCATCTTTCTTGACATCTATTTTCTCCTCAGAGTATGACAATCGAAATTTCTTTATTTCTTTAACATCCTTCATTGACTCTAAGACTGTTTCTTTTGTCACTATTGTGTCCACTTGCTTTATAATCAAATTCTCTATGCCTTGTATTTTAGGATGATGTTCATGTTGCTTGTTATATTCAACACAGAACTTACTTGATTCTTGACGTTCTTCTGCGATGTCAGTTTTAGAGACAATATCACCACTCTCTGGTTGCTCTGTTTCCTCAACTAATGGATGATTAGTATTCAAATTATTTGCAATTTGTTGGGGGAATATCCTTTCTTCATTGCTGATCTCTAGAACCGACTCAATTAATGAGAGACTCTGCAAAAATGGAAAGTTAGTCAGTTCAGAGGTTGTACTTTAGTTAAATCATCTGAAATTACAAGATTGGCATGGGTATAAAGGATTCTTTTAAAAAGAAAAGAAAAAAGAATCAAGTTCTCTAATACCGAAGTTGAAAATGCTCAAAGTGCCTAATCCAATACACAGCAGTATTCCTACCTTATCTGTTGAAATTGATGTTCCCATTGTATTAGGTGCAGATGTTGGTTCTTCTGATTCTGTATTTTCTAGTATCAGATGTGCCTGCTCTCCAACTTCGAGCTCTTGTTCATTTTTGCAATTCAAGTCTCTCTTTTCCCCATCATGTGTCTCCGGATTGATTTTACCATCCTCATTGTTATCTGGGAGTCCTGTTTGAATGATTTTCTCTTCATGCTCTCCTTTTATATCTCTATTTGGGCATGCTAAATCTTCTGATTTTGCTGTATCATCAACTGGAGTTACATCTATCTTTTGCTTTACCGACTCACAGATTTTCTGGTTGTTATCTTGGCAGGTTGCATTAGAAGCATCTTGCATGGTTTCTCCTGCTTCTATTGCAACATGTGTATTCTCCTCGTTTGCTACAAGGCCGGAAAATGGGTTTTGAAGCTTTTCCTCGTCATCATCTTCATTGTTTGAGGGAGCTTCAAAAGTAGTTTCTTCAACGCCATGATTATATGGACTAGGTGCAACGGTTACTGTGGAGGCACCTTTAACACCGCTAGTCATAAATTTAAACTCCTCATTATTTTCATGCTGTGACTTATCACTTGACCTGATTGATTCGGGATCCTTCCAATCAACCTCCCGTACTTGACCTTCTTTCTCATTCTGTAATACAGTTGAGATTATCTCTTTAAGCTCATCCTCAACATGCATGGTATTGTCTATGTCTTCATTATTTATACAAGACTCAGATATGCATGTAGCTTGTTGATTGCATTCCAAATCAGCATCTTCATCTCTCTTTGGAGTTGTGTTTTCATTATTTTGGGAAGTTATCATTTCTTTTTCTGTACTCACCAAGATAACTTGGAAGATTGCATGTTGATCTGTGATTAATTCAAGATGTTGATCAAGGTAATTGTTGTTTATAGAGGTCTCCTCTTCATGAACCTTGGGATTTGGTTCCTCGATGCTTGCCAGCTTTGAAATTTTGGCATTATCATCTTCTATGTCATGGTGATGTTCTTCAAGAATTTTGTCTTCAGTGGCTTCTACCCGATTTTGATCTTGTCTTTCATTCTCCGACTTCGTGAGTATTTGGTGCTCTGAGTCACTGATATTTTTTGTTGGTGACTTGTCAAGGGAGGATGAATCCGCAGAACTTTTGGATTCTGCTGAGGAACATTCATTTGGATTGTTGTTCAAGTGGGTTGCTGTTGAGTATCCTTCTTTCGGTCCGGTGGTCTGCTATGAAAAAAGTTACACAAAAGAGTGCAAGTTTCTTTCTATCAGAAGCAACTTATAAATTTCAAGTATAATGAAGTAATTGGAGCTATATTACGTTCTTCAGCACTCAAATAGTACATTGGAATAACCTCGGCTACCTTTTTTCTTTCCTCAACTTCATCTTTTGGTCTGGGACTCTCACTCTTCCCAATCAATGTTATTTCTCCATCCACACGTTCTTCATGAGAGCTCTGCCCAATTGTCTCATCTTTAGCAGAGTCTAGTGTGGGTAGTCTTGATGGGTCTTCATCCTCAGTTACACCTGTCATTATGCGTACTAGATGTTTGAATGTTGTCATTGATTCAGAGAGGCAGCTAAAGTAGTAGCTTTTGTTAGTTCTTTTCTCTTCTTCAACGGTTTTAAAATTCAATGCCACAGAAACATGTTGATGGGAGTAAAGATTTATTGCTTTGAAGCATTTTATATACGTCTGCATGTGTATTTGAACTTAAAGAAGTTGTTATTTCCTCAGGCATGGGGATGAAATATGCTAAAGATTAAAAAAATGCGAGCTAAGCATACTTACTTTCAGTTGCAATTAACTGTTTAATGATGGCTTCTTCCTCTACTGTTCTTGTCTCTGATATGATTTTCTCATCACCCTTGATACCTCTTTCATCTTCAAAGTGTGAATCTGGAACCTTTTGAAGTTTTTCAATATCCTTTGTTAATTTTGTCATTGTTTCTCTTGTCACCATAACTTCTGAATCCATTTCCTTTACCTTTACAACCAAGTTCTCAGTAGTCTGTGTTTCAGAAAGACTTTCATCTCGCTTGTTATTTTTAGAGCAAAACTCGCTTAATTCTTGATGTTTTTCCCGTGCTTCGGTTTTGGGGAATTCACCAGTGTTATATGGTTGCCCTGTTTCCCCAGCCGATGCATCTGTAGAATTTAATCCATCTGCAATTTTTTGAGGGATCACATTTTCTTCACCTTTGATCTTTGTGATCGACTCGGCTAGTGGGGAAATCTGCCAGAAAGTGGAGTTACTCAGTTCAAGGCTCACATTTTAATGGAATAACCCATATACATTCATACAAGAGATTGGTTGAAATCAAAGTCCTCTAAAACAAAAGTTAAAAATCTCCTAATTGTTCGATTATAGAGCAAAATTCGTACCTTTTCTGTTGAAAAGGATGTTTCCCCACTATTTGGTTCGTCTTTCTCTCCTATTCCTTCATATTCTTCCACAGGGAGGATGTTCTGTTCAACTCTCTTTTCAACATTTTCTCTTGAAGGTGCTATTTCAGTCTCCTCTGGGATCAGAGTTGCTTGTTGTGCCAGTCGATCCTCTTGTCCATTTTTCAATTGTGAATCTCTCTTTTCCTCATGGTGCTTTTCCAAATTGGTCATGCTATCCTCAGAGATGTCTTTGATTTTATCTCTGCAGACTGTTGAGGCAACCTCGTTTAGTGTCTCACTTGCTTCAGTTGTAACTTCTGTACTTACTCCATCTGTAACCTGGTCAGAATATGGGTTTTCAAGCTTACCATCGACATTATCACCTAATTTTAAATCCGCATCAAACCAAGCTCCTTCAACATTCATTGTGCAGGCATCTTCTTTGTTATCAGCATGTTCTAGCTTATCACTTGACCCAATTGATTCAGGATCCTTACATTCACCCACCACTAAAAACGGCATATCTTCTTTCTTCTTCTGTACACCGTCCAAGCTTAGTTCTTTAACGCCGTCCTCAACATGCATGGCAGGGTCTCTGGCTTCATCTGTGGCGCAAGACTTATCAGCTCGTTCATCTTCCTCACCTTGACTCTTGGTAGTCAAGTCAAGCTTAGGAAGCGGAGCTTCATTGATCAGACCCATGTTTGTCTCTGGTGTGCTTGTAGGTTGTTTGATGCTTTCCAAATCAGCATCTTCTTCTCCCTTGGCTCTTGCGTTTTCATTTTCCTGGGAAGCTATCATCCCTTTTCGGGTAGTCTCCGCCATTACTTCTGAATATTTATATTGATCTGTCATTGGTTCTTCAGCACGTACCTGCCTTGAAACTTCTGCACCATCTTTTTCTGTGTGATAGGTAGACTCTTCAATCTCTGTCTCGTTGATGGCTTCAACTTTATCACCTCCTGTCTCAACATTGTTACTTACTACCCCTGTTTGATGTTGCTTTTCATCTTCAGATAACTTTGTGGATGTTGGATTCTCTATCTCATCCACCTGCTGACAATGCTGTGATTTACATGTATATTCTGCTGGTGACTTTTTGCTGGGGGATAATTCCATAGAACTTTTATTCTCTGTCATTGAGAATCCTTCTTCCGGTATACTCTTCTGCTATAAAATTAAGTTACATAAATCAGCATTAGTTTCTATCTTCCACAAGCAGGCATTTAATGTTGAAGCATAACACTATTTAAAGTTACTGCCATACACAAGGTCGTTAGTTCTTTAGCTTTCAACTTATATTTTTCCATTTGTGAATTTTTATTTAGCTTGAAGATTGAAAACGACCTAAATATGCTTCCATATTTCAATTTTACTTGCAATGATCTTTCTATTTGAGATTAAAGGGAATGATCCTCTAAACTGTTCTTTGCATATTCGTAAAGCTATTATTTCTTTCTCTAATCTGCTCATTAGAGCTGTCAAGTCCTCTAGTTACACTTTTCAACAATCTTTCCCCTCTAACTATTTGAAGAAAGTTCTTATTCAAGACAAAGTCCTTTTTTTTATTAAAATTTAGCAGTGGCCCTTCATAATTAGATTGCTTTTATGATGAAAGGAATAACAACATCGCATCAATTTTCACACTGCTTTGATGAACAAATTAGCAGGACCACGTGTGCTCAAATGGATGCCAATAACAGCAATATATCACTATCTTATTTCACTTAACGCATTTAGTTAGAAAATTTAAGCATGATTAGATGTTTTCGGGTGTGGGCAAAAATTGTACAAGTTCCTGTAATCACAGCTACATGTCAGAAAGTCCTGGTTATAACGAAACTCTGAAATACGTTCATAGACTATGAACATCCTACGACACACATGGAAGTAGGTCCTATGATGAATGATATTGAGCTGATCACGCATTGAAGAAGATTAATAGATGCTTATAAAAGTTGAAGAACCAACTTCAGCAGTATCATCATGCAGCAGTTAAAAATCGAACAGAAACATTACTTGGGGTAACCCAGATCTTGCAAATAGCGATCCAGAAATAGACTTTATGACACATATCCAGATGCAGTAGCTAAGCACGTGAAATGATATATGCAAATTCTGAAAAAGCTGTGATCAGAAGACATACCGATGCAGATTCATCTTCTGGGATATTGGCTTCAGTCGCCATTTTGCATGCCAGGTCATTCAGTATAAGTTGTGACTGCATAAAGAAACCTTATATAATGGATCAAAAGCTATCTCACTCTTTTGCTGTTACTGCAGTTTCTAATGTGCTGGAGATTCTGGTAGCTTCAAACTGAAACTGCGCATGACTTTAAATACATGTACTTGGAAATTACATATATCTGATTTCTGAAGTGGCTTAGAAAGGACAAAGAACCGCTTGTAATATGCTAATGTATATCAGTGAGTTGGCCACAAATGACATGGACCTACTGATGTATCAGTCGCATGCCATAACAAACAACTTCATGTGAATGACAAATTTCCTTCTTTTCTTTTTTCTCACTCAGAGATTATCTCTGTATTAAATGGATGCTCTGAAGACTTTCAGTTTCACTTGAACATTTAAAAATTTGACGCAGTTTAATCTTAATGTTGCTTTATCCTAGGATACGGTGGGACAAAAATTCGACAGGCAGAAGGAAAAAGGAGGCGTAACTTTTTATCTGGTCATGATGGCTTCTTGTGGGGTAATGGATCAACTTCTGGATGTTACTGGCTGTCCTTGCCAAACTTTTTCAATGATCTATGATCATGGCATGTCTGAGAAGAAGCAGTATTTAACAGTAAAAACTTAGAACTGACATTCTTTTTTTGGTTTGTGACTGTTGGTGAAAAGAAATAGTGGACTTTAATGTGATGATGTTGGAGAAGGCAATTTGAGAAGCATCTTGTGTGTGATTGGGTGGTGGATGTGAACAAGTCCAAGGATTATATCCTGTAATTAACGCTGATAACGTTTTTTAATTAGTTATAAATATGGTGGGCATGTTTGAGCAGAATATTGTGGAAATTACACGGCACATGGATTCACAATGTACTAATGGGCCACCACTAGAAGAGTCCCACACAGTTCAGTTCACGAAGTCCCATAAAAGCATCTCACTGGATTTGAAATTTCAAGTAGGAATGGTAGTTAACTGACAATATCAACCGAAACGCACGCTCCAGAGCTTCTTATGTAGCAGGCTGTCAAATATTTGCTTTTTCTGAATTTTGTTATATTTTTTAAAATAAAACAATTGCCTCCTTATAATCCAAAATTAGGTGCTATTGCATGATTATAGAATATGTTTGGACAACTGATAAAAAAGTATCGTGCTAGCTGTGAATAACAACCAAGAACATCCTGGCCAAAAAAAAAAAAAGGAGTTGGCTTCTCTCTATTCACCACCCAACTCAACCATTATATCAAATTTTAAACGGAATATATCTAATATTTTACATAGCTATTATTAAAATTTAGCATCATGAATAAACAACATAAATCCAAATTACTAAACCTGATATACCCAGTTTAGAAACTTAATAAAACTAAACCTTTAAAAATTTGACTTAATAGTTGAGATGTGTCGTGAAAGTTGAAAAGGAGGTGAAGAAGAGAAAGTCGAATAGAAAGAAGGCAAGTTAAAGAAGTACTCCTCTTCTTGTATTTATAAACTTCAAATTTAAAAATAACTATAGTCCATTTTATAAACCTTAATTTGGGTTTGTTTTAATATTTAATATATTTTTTTAATGTTACCTTTAATTATTTTTCTCTCATCATATTTCTCCACTTATTCTTTCATCATTTTTCTTTATTTATTATAAGAACATATTTAAAAATAAAAATATATTTTTAACATATTTATTATTTTAATTAGTTATTCATTATTCGTAAACTAGTTATTCGAAACATAATACTCCTCTGGTCCTAAATATAAGAATCATTCGGTAATAAAAACCGGTAGTGTTATTACTCCTCCAGTCCTTAATATATTTCCCAATTGTTGAGTTAGTTTTAGTCATAAATATAAGACCCATCTATCATATTTATCAATTTTTTTTAAATTACCTCTATGAATACTCCCTTAACCATAATCAAGTAGAAGAGAAATAGAGGGTATTAAAAAAGATGATTATGGTATTTTAAGAAAAACGTATCACATTTCTTATAATTAACTAACTTATCTAGTTTCTTTAATCTAATCAAATTAATTAAATGAGTCTTATATTCAGGACACGAAGAGTATTATCTTATGAATATGCTCATTATCAGATAAGGAATTAGGAAGAGTCGAAATTAAAAAAAGAAAAGTTGAATCTTTTGGGATAATAGACGTGAAGGCGTGAGGTTATGGATGGATGTGATTTATTGTCATTTAGCAATAATGCGTGTGCGCATCAGGCAGAAAGCAGCGTAACGTTATAAAGAAAAGCTCCATTATTAGACAGACCAGCTTTGAAATTATTAGCCTCTTCCTCGCCGCCCAAACGTCAGTTTATTGGAATGTTATTCCAACTTGCTCCCTAGCTTCCGCACCCCAATCATTTCTCTTTCCCCTCTTTCTCCTGTTTGGATGCAAAACCAAATTATCCCTACTGCGCTCGAACGCCGTTTAGATGAAAGAAAGGCGATAGTTTTCTGTAACAAGGGGAAACATATTTCCTCTGAAAACTTTCTTCGTGGCAGATTCATTTTCAGCGAAGCCCAGCAGGGGAATTAAAGCGAAAGGTACAAGCGATGCCTGTTGTTTTCAACATGCCAGAACAAATAACGGAGATATAAATATTTTGGAATATAAAATTTATAAAATAATTCTGAAGTGTGTAAAATCGAAGCATGCATGGAATAAATAAATCTCTTGAACACGTACTTCCAATAATTACTACCAGACCTGCCCCCTGATATGCCCTGCGAGACACGTCAAAAAATAAATTCGTTCCAGTGGGACAAAATGGGAACCACCTAATAAATTTATATATTCTCAGGTTTTGTGTGTTTTAAAGTTTGAACAGGATCTTGTCTATCTGTTTAATTGAATATAGAAGCTTCATATAATTGCTTATTTCGTACTTGGTAGGGAAGTTTTAATCAAGTGGCTTTGTTTTCTAATACTCCTCTGGTCTTTAATATAAGACCTAATTATTGAGTTGGTTTTGGTTCTAAATATAAGACCCATTTCTCATATTTATCAATAATCTCTAAATTAGCCCTATGTATACTCCCTTGATCATAATTAAGCAGAAGAAGAAGAAGAAGAGGGGGTATTGAGAAAGATGATTATGGTGTTTTAGGAAAAACGTGTCATATTTATTATAATTAACTAACTTACCTAACTTCCTTAATCTAATCAAATTAGTTAAATGAGTTTTATATTAAGGACCGGAGGAGTACATGTAACTGGTGACTTCTTCGCTGTCGTTTTATGCAAATGTCGTTCTGCTGCAAAGGATTTTCTTTTCCTTAGCTCATGTCTGCTACGCATGGCCCATTCCACGTCATATTCTTATTGCTTATCACATTCTTAACATAAAAATTATTTAATTAGTTTGATTGGATTAATAAAATTAGGCAAGTTAGTTGATTATAAAAAAAATATGATATGTTTTTTATCTTAAAACACCATAATCATCTTTTTAAATATCTTTTAACATCTTTTATTTGATTATGGTTAAAAGATTATTCATAGAGATAATTTAAAAAAATTAATAAATACGAGAAATATGTATAATATTTAGAATCAAATTTAATCCAACAATTAGATTTTATATATAATACCCAATAAGTATTTTTAATGATATTTTTAATTGTTATTCATATAATTATTGCTGTTGCATGCCTTGCGATGCCTGACGTTCCAGGTTAATCAAGTTGGATAGGCCCGAAAGAAAGAGAAATTAGCTGAACTAGGAGCTTCCATATACGATCATGCATCGTATTTCCCCCTGTGCTAATTAGTCAGCAGAAATGTTTGTTTTAATTCTAATTTTAAATTATAATTTTTTAAATCTCTTTATTAATTGCGCATATTAAATTTTTTTTTACCAGATCAGTAGTTTCCAATGCAAATGATTGAAATGAGTATTTTTAGAAAAATCAATATATATATGTTTTCATAAATAACTAACTAAATTAATTAATTTATCTGAGTTTTTAAATCTAGTTACCTTAATGTTTAAACTTAAAATCAGAGATAATATATATGCATGTGTATATATTTTTCTTGGATCGTACAATCTTTGAAACTTACGGTCAAACAAGCTCCAATGGATGGATAGCGAGGGAGAGAAACTGAGAAAGGGTGACGTGGATCCACGTGGAGATGGCACCGTCCTAAACGCGAAAAGGGCCAAACTGAATGGGAAAGACGGTAATGAAATTGAAAGGGGGCACTTCCGTATGAGATTACAATTCTTCCTTTTATTCCCTGGGTCCACAATTCAATTTTTTTTTAATTTAAAAGACGGAAATGAAATTCAAGAATTTCTTATTCCCCGGGTCCACAATTTTTGTTTGTAAATTATAAACAAGATGTTATAATTAGGCATGGAAGAAGTATTATTTACTGAATCCCAGGCTGGCAAGTTATCTAGAATTCTGGTATTTATGCCGCATTAATCTATCTTTATGTTATCCGGGCGTTTCACAAATAAATTATCTTCAATTAATCATATTATTTATAATAATTTATATTAGAAAATAGTATTTGTTAGAGTATTATTTTTTAAAAAAAAACTCTGAAGTTTGAACAGCGAACATTTTAGGAAGGATTTATTCCT
Organism: Neltuma alba; assembly: GCF_004799145.2. Lineage (NCBI taxonomy): Eukaryota > Viridiplantae > Streptophyta > Magnoliopsida > Fabales > Fabaceae > Neltuma > Neltuma alba. Next base: position 117,364 of record NW_021637077.1, read on the forward strand.
TTTTGACCCGTGGAAGGATCTATTCAAGTTAATTAACTTGAATATATACGCTTTTACTGGACGATTAGACGAACCTAAATGAACTGCCAACATTGTTTACAATCCGACACATCAACGTTGTGCTTTGTTATGGGACTGATATATCTTACAATAACAGTATTAATAATGACATTAATTATACATAATGTTTAGTTAATTAATCTGCAGAGTCCCGAAAAACAGTTAAATTAGTTTTTCCTATAATCAATATGCAAAAAATTTGAGGATCATTTTCAAAAATACTCTTACCACTAATGATCATAATTTGAATCTGAAGAAGAATTTAAGTGGACCTTATATATTATATTAAAAAAACTGGGATGGTTTTTTTGGTTCCCACCTTCCAGTGGTTCTGGGCTGAGATTAAGCCCACGGGTGAATGATTTGGAGAGACGTGTGCCAGTTGCCCAACGACGTCGCATGTGATATGCGCTGGTTATCGTGCCCAGCAGCAGCATCACTCCCTAGGACCAAACCCAAAGCAAGTGAGGGTAATAATAATATTAATAAATAATAATCAGAAAAATGGGGGGTACATTCGGAAATTCAAAAATTAATAAGGCGGGAAAAAGAGCCGTTGTTGCCCAAACCACTGAAATTTTGGCGCCAAAACCCAGTTCACTCGGTTTGGGCTGCCCGCCAAACCCCGGGCAGCTCTCTTTCCCCCTCCTTTTCTGCCTTCGCTTTTACCAAATTGACGGTGTTTCGCTGCCTCACGGGCTCCCTCCTCTCCTTCTATATAATATTTCTCTCTTTCTTCCTCACAAAATTTCTTCATGTTTTCTCTGCAATTACCAAAAGAAAAACCCTCACGGGAAAAAAAATCTCTTTTTCTTTCTCTCGTTCCTTCGTTTCAAATCGTCCCTCTCCTTTCTCTCCACAATCAGGCAAAGACCCTTTTCTCTTATTCTGTTATTCCTCATCCCTTCATTCTCATTCTGATTCTCAGGCAAGATTCATTCTTCCCAATTCCATACTCACCCTCTTTCGTTCCCTTCGCTTTCCTCTGTTTTGGGTAGTTCCATCAACGACAAGCTGTCTCCTTTTCTTGGGCATATTTGCAGATTTAATATGGGGTTCTCCAAAAAGTCCCAGATAGAATCAGGGTTAGAATCAGAAGCGAAGAAGTGGGTAATTGCAGGAATTTCGGTACGGTCTCTGAAGCCCATAAACACGAAGCCGAGGGGGAAAGAGAACGAGGACGAAGATGAGGAAGCCTGCTCGACGACCCCGACGGCGAAAGAGTCAAGAATACAAGAAAAGTTGCCGTGCCCGCCGGCGCCGAGGAAGCCCCGACCTTCACGGCGACACAACTTTAATGGTGTTAGAGAGTTCTTCACGCCTCCTGACTTGGAAACCGTGTTCAAACGCCGTGCTGAGAAAGCCATCTGATTTCAGCTCATTCAACTAACAAAACAAAGCTAGATTCAAGTTTGCCGAAGAGGAAAGAGGTCCCGAAGAAGAGGGTTTTGTTCTGTTTTATGTATTTTTTAATTTTCTGGCTCTGGATGCAAATTCCTCTCTGTTCCGAGTGCTACCTGGCAACAAGAACATGTGTACAAATGAAGGGAAAAAATTGATATGTAGGAAGCAGTATAGGGTAGTCTTTGATTTTCATTTTTTCTCTCTCCTTTTTCGTTTGATGAAAGAGTATGTGGTCTAGTTCTGTTTTTTGTTTAATGAGAAGTTTTCAACATTTCTAGTTCAAGCGCATGTTTATTTCCTCAGTATTTCGTTTCAAGTGTTCCTAACGCTTATGAGCACTTCATTTCAGATTCTACAATTTCCTTTATTTCCTTATTTCTTTCTTATGTCTCGCAGAGTGACCAAAACTTGTCCGATAAATTTTTTTTTTAAAAAAAAAGCAAGACTTTAAGACGGTGCAAAAACACAAATTGATTGACGGAGAGAAACCACTCGAAACTTTGGTTAATAGGTCAAGCATGTTTCCCATACTCTGCCAATCTTCTTCTTTATCTAACCCACCTCTGCTTGAACCCTACGGCGAAGGTCAAGCCCTCATAATACTTCTCCGATTATTAAAACAATAAATTCCTGGCCCATGAGAATCCTATGCTATTCGTACTGTTTCAAGCTTCAAATGGTCTTGACGAGTTTGATTCTTTTTTTTTTCTTTGAAGGGGGCGTTTGAAACGAGCGGATAAGAATTACATGCATGTTATTGTCAAAGTACAGGAATCTGCAACAGTTTATGAAGTGGACAGGATACGGTTTTGCATGACCAAAGGGCTTTGTTTCTGAGATTATGATGAAGAAAAAGCTCACTGAATCTGATTAAGGACGTAATTTAATTAACTACTATTTGTTTAGTGAGAAAAGGGTTGTTCTAGGGATTAGGGTTCTTTTAAGGAAGCAAGCAAGCACAACCACGTAGTAAAAGTTTTGTGGGTAAATTTGAAGTCTGTCTTTGTCAGATTGTGGTCATTCATTCTGATTCACACTTGGATAAGCAGTAGTTGATTATCATTCTACCGTGACGCTGTAAATGGACACCCCATGAGGCACCTTTTTTTTTTTTTTTTAAATGAAGGCCCAGTAAAAATTAAAATTAAATTAAATTAAAATATGTCTTGCATTTTGACTTTGCTACGTGCTTCCTTCCAGGAAACATGATGCTTTTGGTCAAGATTAGTGCATTAATTAAAACCAGCGAAATTTACTCCATGATTTAATTCCCAAACATGCTGTCGTGATTCTTGAGGAACATATGTGATTCAAAATGGAATAGGCACGTCAATAATATTCCTTTCCCTTTTGAAGAAAAAAGACAATAAAATTCTCAGCTATACGTTTTCCCATATGGGGTGGATCTCTTGTCTCGTATTATATATGATCAACGTCGGAGAAACAGGTGCACACAACACAAGTTCCCCCAACCACACGGGAAGTCTTTGATCATGAGAAATGAAATGGAACGAAACAACATTGTTGTTTGTTGTTTTTTGATGTTGTAAGGGTGTGTTCGGAAGCAGACAAGCAGTCATTTTCGGAAAAGATACAGAAATCTGGAGGGTATGATGTTCATTGAATGAGTCCTTTGTAACTGAGCAGGCTTATATGGTTGAGGGAGAAGACCGTGTTTCTGTCATTAAGGAAAAGCTCTAAACAAGTCCTTCAAGTTATGTCCTCTTTTCATCAGTTCACTCGTTTTTGTGGGGACCCAATGTGAATCTTGACCATACGCTAGTTGTTCCACTTAATCATAACTATATATATAAAAGACATTTTAGTGCCTTTTTATGATAAGTAACAACATATGTACAGTATATCATTTTCAAAAAAAAAAAACATAATTTCGTCTTTCAAGACATCGTTGTTAAATATATATTACATAGGGAGCCAGTCTTGGTGCTTATCACTTTGATAAACATATAAAACTCATCAGATCTGAATCGTTTATATCTCGTTTGAATACTTCAAATTTGATTTCTTTTTTATTTTTATTTATTTAAAATAATTATTTTAATATGTATAGAATTTAAAATAGAGATAATATCTTAACTATAATTTTTTTGCAAAAAATTTTTTTCTGTTTAAAAATAATTAATCTAAACTGTTCAAATCAAATATAAATAGTTCAGATCTGATGAGTTTAAAATGCTTATCAAATTGATGAGCACTGAGAGAGAGAGAGAGAGAGATGTTTATCAGGAGAAGAATGATTAGAACATGATAATTTTTAGCCTGGCTAAAGTCCAGTGAAAAAAATTCTCCCAACATATATATTTTTCTTTCACGAGAATTAAATCCAAATGCACAACATTTTCATTGCATGAAGAAGGAGAAATTAAGGTAGTTTGAACATCAAATATGGATCGCATGATTTTTTTTTTTAACAGCAAGGCACTAGTTTTATTAACTAATTGGTGCTTGCTAATGACTAATTAGCTTGATCCCAATTGATAAACGTCATCTAATTGACTAATAAACACAGTGACACATCAGTGGTTATCTCAAATTAAAAATACTACCTCCGTTTCTTAATATATGAGCTAATTGATTAATTTGAGTAAATTAAGAAAACTAGTTAAATTAGTTATTTGTATTAAATAGATATTGTCTTTCTTAAAATATCCTTACTAATAAAGTGTATTGGCTAAAACTATTATTGTTATACTCCTCCGGTCCTTAATATAAGACCCAATTGTTAATTTAGTATTGATTCTAAATATAAGACCTATTTCTCATATTTGTCAATTTTCTTTAAATTACCCCTATGGATACTCCCTCAACCATAATCAAGTAGAAGAGGGAGAGGAGGTATTAAAAAAAGATGATTCTGGTATTTTAGGAAAAATGTGTCACATTTTTTATAATTAACTAACTTACCTAACTTCCTTAATCTAATCAAATTAATTAAATGGCTCTTATATTAAGGACCGGAGGAGTAACTTATAAGAACTACTTTAGAAATCATTTTCGCTGTTCAATATATAGAAACACACCTGAAACTCAATATTTTATCCGTTATCCCATTATGCGCAAAACTAGCACTACGCGGAATAGGTGAGTTGCATTGTGTATAATTCCCAAACGTTAAAATTTCATATAAATTTTACATTATATCCATATATGTGAAGGCGAATATGGATTCAAAATATTGAGCAAATAAAATGATACTCCTCCGATCCTTAATATAGAACCCAATTGTTGAGTTGGTTTTTATTTTAAATATAAGACCCATTTATCAATTTTATTTAAATTATTCCTATGGATACTCTCTCAGCCATAATCAAGTGGAAGAAGAAGATGGGTATTAAGAAAGATGATTATGGTATTTTAGAAAAAACATATCACATTTCTTATAATTAACCAACTTACCTAACTTCTTTAATCTAATCAAACTAGTTAAATGGGTCTTATATTAAGGACCGGAGGAGTACGTTGATAAATGTTTTTTTTGTTACGTTAACAAATTAACAGGGCTTTTATATATGCATATATATGCTTTTATATACACTCGTTAAACCTCTGGCCATGCCTTTTTAGAATAATCTGTGTTTTTTTAAAAATATTTTATTAAAAGGCGTGTGGCTAGTAAACAGGTTTTAATCCCTCCTTAAGGATCGTGAAAGTATTTTTTAGAAACAGATTCCTAAATTTCCCCAGCAAGAATGAAAGGTGGCAGCTGTACTAATCTAGCAGTAGCAGAGAAAGAGAGAGGCTCTTCCCTTTCAATTCACATTCATCAACTATCGATTTGCCGCCAACACTGCCTCTAAGGCGTCATTTGCCCCTTAATAATAAAAATATGAATTTGAAAATTAATTAAGTACTACTCCCTTCGGTAGTATTATTTTTTCTAATACTCAAATTATTCGTAACTATTGTGCAAATATTTTTTAATTAAATTGGTCCTTTGGTAGATGACACCTGGCGAGTGGGGATGCGCATACGTAACAGGTGGCTGCATTATACTATTACACGTGCCCAAACATACTCGTGAATCCCTGTACACATATTGCAGACCTATAAGAACAATAAAATAAATGTGAAGTAAATGCGGTCATTGAAGTTTATTAGAAGAAAATTTTAATCCAAAGTACTAGTATGAGAAGTTGACAAAGTAATTAATAATAATTTTATAGAAAAAGGAATAAAATATGTAATTTTATTAATTTAAGATATATTTAATGACCAATAATGACAACAAGGACTCAAGGAGGCCCATGAAAGATGGATACAGAGTGACAGGTGTACGTATATAAATACGGGGAAGCAGGTTGGGAGTATTGCGTATACAAAAACGACACCGTAAGAGGAGGTGAAGCGGAGAGCTATAATTGGAGGAAGTTTTGAAGCCTCAGTTTTATTTATTTTAAAAAAGAAAGGTTGCTATAATGGTGATTGGAGGTCATCAGATATTTCTGCTAAAGTTGCAGGAATCCTATGAATCCATCCCTCGGACATCTACACGTGGGCCTCCCTGGAATCCTAAGCTTCCCCCACTTCCCTCGTTTTCAATTTCATGCCCCCCGGCTTTTTCCTTTTTTCATTTCCCCTGCCCCATTAAACAATAAATTTTTATTTAGAATTGAATTAACATGTCTATATATATATATATATGCATGTATATTATTCGTGAGTAAAAAGTTATTTTTAATAAGAAAAGCAGTATTTATTCAAAAAGTCAAAAAGAAGAAGTCCATTTCTGTATGTTAAAGCTAAGCTTAAAAGTATTCTGTTCATAAATATAAAGTTTTTCTTAACTAATTCACAAAATTAAAATTTAAAAAAGATAGTTAATATAATTATTTGTCATTAAAATATAAAACAATTTGTGACACTGCTTTAAGAGTGATTTTATCATTTAATTATTAAAATTTGATGCTTAGAAATAAATATGTTTAGATAAATAAGAACGTTTTGAAATAATAATTAACATAAAAGAATAAAAGAGACCAGACCAAAATTCACTTTATATTAAGGTGTACTAATACGAGGGACTTTGGATGCGGCGCAAGAAATTTTGGAAATGACACAGAGTTTGAGGGGATGTGCCCGGGAACCGATTGCGCGTAGGAAAGCGCTGCCCAAACTGCCCGTGAGTGAGAGAATCAACGAGGAAGACGAGGGGGGGGGGGCTTGGCGCCAAATGGAGGAAACAGAAAACGACAACGTTGTAACCCGCAAAACCCGGGATGTGGCGGCTGTCTACCATCCATGATCTCATCTCATTAGTCATTACTCATGCACTCTCATGATGATCGTCGCTTATGAAACCCTCTGGATCTCGCCCGTCATTACCATTTTACCCTTCTCCGTTCTTCCCATCTCCACCGTTCGTTTCATCTGATCCCTCCCACCATCACCGTCGATCTTTATAAGTTGACGTGTTCAGTCACAACAAGGTACCGTAAAATCAGTTCCGGTTTTATTTCTGTCACTCTCGATTAGCAGCACAATAACTATAGTGAATAATTAAACAAATGTTAAAATTTAATTCAGCCTCTAGTTAATAAAAAATTTATCCTCATTTAAAAAGCCGTCGTTTTCATCAAATTCCATCCCCATCTTAACTGTCTGCTATTTCAGTATTTTACTAATTTTTTCAAGAATAGACATTTACATTTTTCTATTAAAAAAAGGTGAATTTTTTATGATAACGTGTGGAACGGTCCTAATTATAGGTGGGGTAAAATATAGGCAGAGACCAAAGTCTCATAATGTATTGAAAAAAAACAAAAGGTGGGCTTAGAAAATAAAACATTCAACACTCCATGAATTTTTCAAAGTGCTCATACAAAAGACTAACATTAAAGGCTTTGAAAAAAATCTTTTATGAAAAAGAGTATTTTTTTTCCAATAGAAAAAGAGTATTCTTTTTAAGGGTGTGTGTATTAATTTCTGTTTTGTATGGATTGCATTAACTTTTTCCTCTTTGTCCGTTATCAATATAGATTTCAGTTTTCATTTAAAAAGAAGAAGAAAAAGCCAGGCCAAGGTGTACGATATTTAGCATATATTATTAAAGATGTTATTGCAGCATTCTCTAAAATAATAGTGAGGACTTTTTTTTAACACACACATATAAATAAAGGTGCGACGAGTGAGGCAATTAGGCGGAAGAAAGCAGGGAAGATATGGGTTAAAGGAGAAGAGAAAGACACGAGAAAGAATTGATGAGAAATAAGGGCCCACACATTACGTGGCGTGCCCGCACTTCCATGCATTTTCGCTTCTCTTTATTTATGCCCTTTCAATCATCCCCCCCCCCTTTTTTTTTCATGGGTTAGCCTCTTTTTTTTCTTTTGAATAACATGGGTTAAACTTTTCCATCAATAGGAGCTTACCCGTCACGTCACATTTCAAAATGATAGTTACCCAAAAAAATAAAATCAAAATGACTATCCTGAATTTTAAAATGAGATAATACAAATTTTAGCACTTCAAATTTATACTCATTTTAATTTTGATTCCTTAAATTTTAAATTATAAGTTTTGGTTCATTAAGTTTTTTTTTTATTTAAAATATGAGTCGTTACAATCCAATAAAACTTAGAGTATTTTGTCTACTGAAGGATCAAAACATATGATTTAAAATTTAAGAAACCAAAATCAAAATGAAGATAAATTTAAAGGATTAAAGATTATATTAATTTTTTTTTTAAAAAAAATTTTGTTAGGAAGGCTACACTTAAATGCTACTGGGTAAGAATGTTCTTTATAGCTTAACGTAAATTAATTATAAAGTTTTACTATATATGCCTTTAAGCATAATATATACTCGTTATTATTTCAGTCTCTCTTGCTTTAGCTCTTATCGTGTTCATTCTATTCGCCGGCATCCGAAAATGAAGAGGCAGGGATGGGTTGAAGAAAGCTTCGCTTGCATCTGCAAAGAGACCGTTCATTTTATTTCAAAATCAATGTTAGCTTGTAGCAAATTTAATGAGTTTAAATATTTTGATTATTTTTCCTGACTTGATAAATAGTAACCTGTGTCTTTCAATTGTTGATTGCAATATACTCTCCTCTCCTGAATATAAAGTTTTTTTCCCGATAATTTTTGTCTAGTTACATTATAAGGTTTTCCTTTTTCTCCTGTCTCATACGTCAAGGAACCAGAGATCTACCTGACTTTTTTTTTTTTTCAGGGGAAAAAAGTCAAAAACTGAACGATCATGATTTTAAAATATATATATATTTCTTCTAGGAGGAAAAAATTGAATCACACATCGCGCACACGTATTTCAGAGAAATAACGCCGGTAATCATTACGGGGGGGATAAAAGAATTTTAAGAGTCAAGAGGACGATAATTGAGAACCACCCCTGATAGTTTAATACTCCTCCGGTCCTTATTATAAGACCCAATTTGATTTTTTATTTGGTCCTAATTATAAGACCCAATCCATTTTGTCTCTTATATTTATGCATTTTTTTCCAAGATAATCCTTCTAATAATGATAGTTTTAGCCAATATACTTAATTAGCAAGGATATTTTAGGAATGACAACACTTATTTATTATAAATAACCAACTTAACTTACTTCCTTAATCTCCTCAAATAAATCAATTGAGTCTTATAATTAGGACCGGAGGAGTACTAATTTTAACAAGTGGGTTTGTTAAAGATAAGGCAGGGACAAATGAGACATTCTTGGCTGTCAATTTACGTACCCGGGTTATTTTTATATTAATATTCTTTCTGGGTATGACGTGTCGCATTGAAAAGGGCACGAGTGAAAGTTTTGATTTTAAGGTAATAGTATCCAGTTATTATTCCAAAAAAATAAGGGGCACGAGTCAAAGTCTCGCGAAGGCCCACATCCTTAAAGTAAACCGCAAAAATGGGCTTAAGGTATAAGTTCAAAACGGGCTTAATGGATTGTCCCGGAAAATAGGCTGTGGGATTTAATAATATAAGCCCAAACAGGGTGAGCGTGGGGAAGTCCCGTATAATCCTCTTTGCCAAAATCCATCAATTGTCGTGTCTTTTTTTTTTTTTGCCCCCTTTTTCTTTAAAGGTAATCGTGTTTAAAGCCTCACAGGACATTAAACGTGGACATATCTCTCATTAAAAATTTAAATACTACCTCATGTCCTAATTATAAGAGCCAGTTGACTAATTTGAGGAGATTAAGAAAGTAAGTTGAGTTAGTTATTTGTCCTAAATAAGTGTTGTCTTTCCTAAAATATCCTTGCTAATTAAGTGTATTAACTATAACTATAATTATTAAAAGGACTATCTTGAAAAAAATTGAGTAAATATGAGAGACAAAGTGGATTAGGGTCTTATATTTATGACCAAACTAAAAGTCAAACAGGATCTTATACTCCTCTAGTCCTAATTATAAGACCCAATTGACTTATTTGAGGAGATTAAGGAAGTAAGTTAAGTTGGTTATTTATAATAAATAAGTGTTGTTATTCCTAAAATATCCTTGCTAATTAAGTATATTGGCTAAAACTATCATTATTAGAAGGATTATCTTAGAAAAAAATGCATAAATATAAGAGAGAAAATGGATTGGGTCTTATAATTAGGACCAAATAAAAAGTCAAATTGGGTCTTATAATAAGGACCGGAGGAGTATTAAGGACCGGATGTAGTATTAGTTTATCATATTACGAGGAATTAGCTCTTCTGTAAACCTAACCTACTCCGTAATTGTCATAGTGATTGAGGACATAAAAGTACATCTTTATGCAGAATCACTCAATCAGCATAAGGGCCAAAAAATATTGTTCCATTACTATCAGTAACAATTTTTTAAACGCGTCATATATTATTAATGTGGTTCTTTTCAAAGAACTTGGATTGTAAGATCAAGTAGATTTAATGGCTCAGGAGTCACAAGTTTTTTTTTTTCTTTTTTGTTCAATAACTAAAAGGTTTAAAATTCAAATCCCATCGAAGCCACTCTGCCATTATTTGCTTGTCTTTGGCGGTGGCAGCTCCGATGACAGGTGGTGGTGGCTCTGTTGATCATGAGGAGGGATCTTTGTTGAGAAAATTACTGAGGTTCTAGGGAACAAATAATTACAAAATAAATCTAAAAAATTGTCTTTTTTTTATTTTGAAATATGTCATTACATGCTATTTAGGTTATTATTACGATTTATTAATATTTTTTTTTTGAAATATCATTATAGTTCTCCAATTTTTCCCCCGAATCAAGAGCATTTTAATGGATGTGAACTAAACTTATTCATAATTAAAAATAAGGATTTCATAATAATTTAATGATTTTAAGAAATTTTTTATGTTTTAAATTGTTATGCGGGAGCCAATGGTGATTTTATGGCACTGCCAATTCAGGGGCATGGATCTCCTGTGCTGTGCATGATCGGCTTTAGAAACAAACTTGACGTCACGGGGGAGCATGTGTGATGAAATTTGAATGTCAAATGATTAGTGCTCAGCAGCTACTCCTTCACTTTAAATAAGTAATTCAAGTATTAACAAAAAAATCTGTTAAGACAATAAATAAGTAAAAATATATTTTTACTTTCAAATATTCTATTCATTTCATATTCATTCATCTCTTGTTATTGGGATTCTTTTCCGTTGGCACCAAAACAAAAAAAAAAGGGAATCTTTCCCAAATTCCAATTCTTTCAAACCAGATCGGCCCAAACGACAAAAATTGGGGATTGGTGGATACGATGGACAGATACTTTCAATTTATTAAGATTTCTGTATCAGATGATCATTCAAGAATCCTCGTTCAAATGTCACTTATCACCACACACCTGCTGAAAGAATTTGATAAGAGGCTTCCCATCCAAATCTTTACACTTTCCTCACTCGCAGCACCATTTTTTAAAAAACAAAATAAAAAAACAAAAAAAGGGGTCTAATTGAACAGACACTGCTTTTTTCAAGTCCCAAACAATATTAATTACAGAAGCCATATGATGAATACAGAGTTCGGTAGAGCGAACCTGGTTATTTGAAACTGGGAAATATGATACACTTGCCATCTTCAAATTCAACATTCACCAAACCAGTTATTTATTAAACAACAACTTCAATAAACCTATTGGATGCCCACGTTTTTGCCTCATCAGAGAGCTTGTTCTCCTCCACATTTATTCTTCTCAACTTGGGACATTTCTCAACAAACACTTCAATAGCCTCTGATTCTATCCCACCACAATGCATAATATCCACATTTTCCAGGAATTTGCAGCTCCTGAGCACAGCAACTATGGCTGCATTTGTCAGTCCTTTGCATCCTCTCAGCTTCAGATCACTCAGATGAGTACACGAAACAGACATTGAAATGAATTCCTTATCAAGCAACAACTCATTATGCGACAAGTCCAATTTCCTTAATTGCCTCAAATGCTGCCCCAAAGTGGCAAGCAACCCTGATTCTCTCTCTACCACATCGCAATTTATCAGCGCCAGTTCTTCAAGCCCAGAAGAAGCCCCTGATGTCCCGAGAAGCTTTAGGCCTTCACCTGTGACAAGACAGCAATTCTGAAGCCTTAGGCTTAAGAGACCTCTCAATTTGGACGCCATGGCTGAGAGATGGTCGTTGTTGAGGTCCAGAGGTAGACGAAGGTCGAGCTTCTGCAAATTGGACCGGCAATGAGAGAAGAAGTAAAGCAGACCATCTCGGCTTCCGCCGTCGTAAACCAGAAGGGAATTTAGAAATTGACAGTTTTCTGCTAGATGAAAGAGGACCCCATCAATCACGCTTCTGCAAGTCCTCAGTTCAACTTCTTCAAGATTTTGCAGACACTGAACAAAAGAGGAGTAGGGCCCACCGATTCCTTGGCAACTTTGGAGTCTCAATTTCTTGAGCTTCTTGCAGCTGCTCCATAACCATCCCACTCCCCAGTCGTCTCTTCGTATGCCCACCAAGCACAGGCTTTGCAACCCCAACTCTGTACCAATTTCGTCACTTTCCCAAACCTCCAATTGATTGCTGGGATCAATTTCTTGACCACCGGAGGACCAGGTAATGGCGAGTTCCCTCAGGGACGGAAAAGACAAAACCCACCTCAGAGAGATAGGTCTGGGGAGATTAATACAGAGAGAAGTCAAACGAGTACACGCGGTGGAGAGAGAATTCAGAGAAGACAGGGAAACAGGGCCAGACATGAATCTCAGAGCACGAAGCCGGGGACAGCAAGAGGAAACTGCGGCGAGGATATAGTCCGAGACGGCGGAATCGGTGGAAGCGGCAGTGGCGGCGGAGTCGGAGGAAAGAAAGAGAGACAAAGAGGAGAGAGAAGAGTGGTCGGAAAGGAGTGAGCAGAGAGAAGCAACCCCAGGGAAAGGAGGAAGAAGGCGGAGGGAGAGGGAAGTTCTGGAAGAACGAAAGAGGGAAAGCCAGCGCTTGGAGACGAGAGATACAGATGAAGACGAAGAAGGAGGGAGCTTCATGAAAATCTCCTGAAGGAGTTCATCGCAGAGCATGTTATCCATCTACCTTGCTTATGATGATCGTCTTCTTTCCCCGTCTCTCCCAAACTATATAACACTCTGCCTCGCCTGAACTTCTCAATCGTTCTGTTCCGGTTTTTCTATAAGAGAGACATTTGCGGGGCAAGGCGACGCTCGCTTAGACGCAAATTAAGGGCGTATAAAAGACGCGCTGGGTTTGATGAAATCCAGACGCCCAGAAAATCCCAGCAGGATGTGAAGTCACGCGAAATACAGGTGATGCTTCATTGAAGTTGAATTAAAAAATATATATATTTATATATTTCAGAAAATAGATATATTAAGAGGCTAAGGGATGAGGGAGTTGGAATGAGATGGAGCGGTTACGTGACAGGTGGCAGTTGTTATGCCGGCTTCTTGGTGTGCAGTAATGGAACACTTTTGCAGCTCAAGCCTACTCAGAAACGCGTGTGGCCTTGCAGCCTCATAAAATCGCCCTTTTATTTCAATTTTAGGAATATATGGAAAATAACACCAGAGATTTTGAAAGGCGGATAAAACCAGCCGAGGATCTCTAGTTTTAAATCATTCTTTTTATAGCAAATAATTTTGGGTGAGTTAAATCTAGTGGACTTATCTGAATCAAGACATGTCTTTGAGATTGTTTAGAGAAGTATTTACAAATCATCTATAACAACATCCTTACCATTTGCAACCAAACTTAAATTCATGCTAATTTTTGTTACTTTTAAAAATGAATTTTAATGACAGGATTTTTTCCCCAAGGAACTAAAAACTTAAAAATTTATATCAAATTCCTTATATACATCACCTCAAGTTTTTTAATTATATATGATCATGTTTTTATTTTTAAAAATATTAATATTTAATAGTATTTAGTTGTAAACTCACATAAAGAAAAATAAAGTATATGCCCACATATGATTAGAAAACTTAATATAATAGATAAGAAACTTCAGCTAGGTATTTTTCAAAACTTAATTAATAACTCCACATTCTTGGTGCCAAATAGTAATTGAGTTTCTATAATTTATAGTCACATTTTTTATTATTTCCAACTAGATTTTGTCTTAAAACTTGGATGTTACAAAAATCAGAAAATGAGATATTAAATAATTTACATTAATTATACATAGCTTTTGTTAGCCAAAAGAAATAATAATACGAGTACATAGCTTTTTGCATTTAAAATTCGTTATATTTCCAACTAAACAGGGAGCAATTTTTTAAAAATATTTTTTATTAGATAAGAATCTTGATCCTTTGATATTAATTTCAAAATTTAATGTCCCAAACAGTTACTTGCTACGGTGAGCTTTTGAAGTGTCAAGGGTCATTTCCAAACCCCACCCCCAACCCCAACCACAAAAAAAAAAAAAAAAAAAAAAACTGAAGAAGCTCCGTCACACGAGTGCCGGTTCACGTATTGTGTTTCATGGTTCATAGCAGTTCTCGCAGGTTTCCATTTAAACATTCATTCGATTGGAAACATGTGTCTCAATGCAGAGGATATGGTTGAGGCGAAAGTAAGAAATGTTGACTTATGCCCTCATAAAATGCGTAATTACAAATTACTCCTTCACTTTTTTCCATTTTTCCTTTCCAGACACAACTCACAGCAAACAGGCACGGTGCAGGCTTCTTGTTTATTTTCACTTTGGTTTGCGTGATTACATTTCTTTCCAATTAATTGACCCTTGAATGGAATCTTCAAATCAAATAATCTAATACAACCCAACAACTATAAAGTTTTAGAGGAAATGACGAAGCAAGAAGTTACGGGTCAATTATTAATCCTCTTAAAAACTCAGAAATTTTTTTTTTGAGGACATGCTTGCAAATGAAAAGATGAAAAAAGAATTAGTGGTGAAGGCTAAGTCCAATCACAATTAGGACCTAATTAGGTAGCCATCACTATCTGGTAGGGCCATTCCCCTCTTGAAGTTATATTCCCACACGAGACCTTAGCGGACGGAGAAGAATAAGTCATGTTTATTAATAAAATAGGAAGCAGCAAAAAGATGGGATATCTATCTCTCTTATTTGCTTTTTATGCCCAAAAAAAAAGAAAGAAAGAAATATAGGTTTGGTTGACACAAACACATCCCCAGCCACAACACAATTCTCACTTTTCTAAGTTTCACCTCATTCTTCTTTTTCCCTCTCTGTTCTCTCTTGTCATGTCTGTACTGATATTAGTCCTACTGCATGTACAATTTCATTGTCATTTTCCAGTACTAACAGAAAAAGAAAAAAATACAGAGAAGAGCAAGAGAAAGTAATAATGATAATAATTATAAAAGGTGTTGATGCCGACTACTTTGACAGGCAATCCTTTGAAAGTACCATTTTAGCTGTGAGGTTTTGTAATGCAGATAGATATATTTATTGTTCCTGCACAGTGCAAGAACTGATATATTTTAGCAGCATATCTTTGTCAAACCAGTAAAAGCAGAGAAAAAGACCCCAGATTGTGGGTTAGGGAATGGGAATCTGCCTTTGTTCTTCTTGGAGGCTTTGCTTCTCATTGCTTCCACATGGGGATCTCTGCTTTTCCTAAAGGCACAAGTTACTTGGTTGATGGTGGGGTTGGAATTATATTGAACCATTAATTTGGAGCATATTATTAGATTATACTGAGGGAAAAGAGAGATGAAACAGAGAAAAGAGATCATTGAAAAGGTTAAGGAAGGGAGAATAATGGCGTACATCAGCAAGAGGATAGAACCCGTGTGTGCATTTATCTTTAGTTTTGCTCCAATCAAGTGTGTGAGCAAAAGTAATCAGAAATTTATACCAGCGACCTAACCATGTGTTCATTTATATATATCACAATCAGGGACCAGAGATCAGCAGCTGCCGCCTAACATTTTTTCCTCTGGCCTCCTGCCTCCTTAGTCCGCGGGGGCTCAATATAAAAATCGGATGAGTTTCACTCTCTTGATTTTTAGAAAGAAAAATTATAATTCGTTGTGTTTTAAGAATCTTCGTTCCTCTCTTTTAAAGTTAAAACATGCGTGACCCTCACTTTCCTTGCAATAAGAGGTCAAGGTAAAAAATGACGTAGAATAGAATGACTACAAAACTATACATATAAACGGTTTAAGGAAAAAAAAAGGATCAAAATATCTTTTTCACGCTTGGCACATAGCTTCAGTGTTATCTTAACTGCTTAATAATTTAGAACAAGTGGATAATCTTTTGCCACATAAATAAAAATGAAAGCAAACGTTTAATCATACTAATAATGATATCTTTCATTTAAAAATTAATATTATTAATATTCTCAAGCGTGTATTTTGGACCACATGTTTACTTCAGAAAGATTTGCGCATACTTTCGTAATAGAAGGGGATGCTGTACTGTAAGCACCTTCAAAAGATGTGGGTATTTTAACCTACAAAATATTTCATAATGAAAAAGACAGGAAAACACATGCGCCCGAAGGAACAAGTAAGATCAAGATAACAATAAAAGAACAGACAAACAAACAAAGGAACCTCTTGACGATTTGCTTGTCTAATTAAATTATGATACATATCAACAATGATGAAATAAGATGTGAATGCATAGTGCCCAGCATGGCAGGTGAACAAGACCTATATAGAGGTAAGTAGCACTATTCCATGCCCAAAGGGTTTCCAACCATTCCCAAAAGTCGCCAACATTAATACCACTATACCCTTCAAATACACCCTTCAATAAAAAGTAAGTGACAGGAGGAAACCCAATGAATCCTAAAACAAGGTTACAAGTGATCCTCGTAGAAGACATCAAGTTACTAGCTTTAATGTCAAGCTTCAAAGGTCGAGCCATCAGACAAATTGGGACGATAAGTAAAGCCCCAATTTCTGCAGTAGCAAAGTTAATGACTGACGTGAGAGACAAACCAATGAATGCCGCTGATATAGTTACCGACTTTAAGCAAGCCCATTCTTTTCTTTGAGATTGAGACGCAGCAGCTTCAGAAAATGAAGGACCCAAGGATATGTAAGAAACCAGGAGGCTCAAAATTGATAGCACAATCCATACTATGAAGCTGGTTTCGCTGGTTAAACCGGGCATTTGACTTATGAAATATGGGAGCACAGAGACAAAACCACCCCATAAGTGGAAGGCAAAAACCTTTCTGGCTGACTTCAGCCATTTCCAAGAATTGAAATTGACTTTCATTTCGGATGCAGAAGAGGAAGCAGATTTCTCTTTCGGTTGGTTGGAATCAAAATTACTAGCTTCAACGTGAAGAGAAGCCGCAACTATGGGAAGTGGAGCAACAAGTAAAGCAAAAGATATCATGTAAACTCCAACAGACACAAACTTACTGGGGGATGTCAAGAGGTACAAGAAAAACGACTGATGAAACTTCTCAAGAAGATTGTTTACTGAACGTACGACTCCTTCTATCAGCCTGCAGCAAGAAAAACTCTTGTTATGGTGACCAATTAAGGACAGAAATATCAGATTAAATTTGAACATATATTCAGTAAATCAGCAGAAATGCCCTTTCCTTTATATCAACTGATGGCAGCCATAAAAAATGGGCGAGGAATACAATGCACACCTAAAGAAGGTGTATTCATACTGTTTAACAGTATAACAATATGATGGTTAATTCTTAAAAAACTAGATGCTAAACCATGAAGTATAGCTTTACTTGTTAAACTACAAACAATTAATCATAACAGAATTACTCCTCTGGTCCTGTTTATAGAGCAAAGAGAGAAGGCATTTTTGGTCCTTTTTATAGGATACTAAGAGAAATTTGTATATAGATATACAATTTTACCATTCATTTATTATTGTGTTAACTTTATTTATATGAGGTACAATGTATATTAAATAGGGATTAAGTTGGAAAATTATTGAATTTTAAATAAGAATTATGAAGGTTAAAGTTTTCTTTCATCTATGTGAAATATGTTGAAAGTAATTTACAAATAGGATCAGAGGAGTACCTCCCAGGCTCCCACAATAGCCAATGGAACAGAACTCTAATAACTGCCCAATTAATTATCATATTAAACATTGCTATAACTGTCTTCACCTTACAATTCTTACAATCTTTAGCACAACCATATAATTAAGACAAGCATTTCAAATAATTTTATAATTGCATTAATTTTAGTGACGCATCTAGTAAATAGAAGCAGCAACACAGATATATGATTACGTACTTTCCACCACGGATAAGGAACTCATTGCGCCTGGCCATTTTAATGAGAGGAACTTTTGATGAAATTTCCAATGTAATCGCATCAACTTGATAATCACGAAAGGCACCATGAGGACCAGTGGGAACACCCAAACCCTGAGAAGGAACAGTATGTTTGCTATGAAAACATTGATAGAAGTGATTATTTTTCTGGATGAAGAGGAGGAGGGGGGAAATAAAATGAAAAAGCTTTAGGTAGGCAAGCACCTGGTAATACAATGAACTTGCAAGCGTAGCAGTGCCCTCAACATACTCAGCAGCAGGGATACCAAATTTCCACTGGGGATTCAAGCTTCTAGCAATTTGTCCTAGTGATTCAAACATAAAACCCAAAGTATAAAGCCATCTATAGCTCAGTACAGACCACATTTTCTTTACCTTTATCTGCAAACCTTGCTTATGTACTGCTAGGTAGTTTACAATATTGATGAGGTCAAGGTTTGGCATCTGTCCATTGGATGCCTCAGCGTAAATATTAACAGCGTCCTCAAAATAATCACTTTGCTTTCCAACTTTAATTACAAGGGCAGCAGCCATAGTTCCAGCACGTCTGAAACCATCATAGAAGTTTTTCTCAGTATAACGCTTCTGTCCAAGTTTGTAAACAATATTGCTCTCGCTACATGTTTCACTATTTATCACGTCATCTCTGCTAAAAGTTGGGGCTAGATATTCTCTTAGCCAAGAAGCAACAGCAGAATACTCTCCATATCTGGAATCAGCAACAAGCCATACTACATCCTTCGCTAACCAAGTAGCCCGAGTAAGCAGTGAAAACACTGAGTATGCAATTCCCAACGAAAAAGCCTCCTCCACACCAACTTCCATTGGATTGTAAGGTGTCACCAAGACAATGGCTTCTTTGCCATCCCCACGTGGTGCTCTTATAATTCCAACTGTGTTCATTCCAAGTGATGAACAACTAATGTTTTTCCCAACATTCCCAGAATCAGGACTTGTAAAAAAGTGCAGCGGATGAAACTGGTTTAACTGAGGGTAAAACTTATGATGAGTAACTTCAGCACCCAAGTCTGACATATAATGTGCTACAAGTCTTTGACTTTCTCTGCATTGAATTAACAATTGAATCAGACTTTATTTTGTAACTTTTATTTTGAATCTATTTTGCTGACAGGTAAGAAGGGGCATTAGGCAGAGGATGGAACATTTGATTAAATGTTTTGATTTGAGAGATAGATCTAGGGCAGAAATTGCAGGCGGGAAGATAGACAAATCACACAAATACAAAGAACATGAAAAGTAATTGCAAAATACAAGCCAAAATAAAATAAAATAGGAGCATAGTTAATTTTTGAAATTATATAACATATACCATATACCAAATTTAACAGAATAGAACATTTTATAACACATACCATATACCTGAGCTAGCCTTGGGTGGCCATTTCGCATGCAATTTTATCACTAAAGTCCTTTTTCATATTTTTCAAACTCATCATAAAAAAGGCAGCAAAATCCAACAGCATAACAACCTTTTCAAAATTTACAATATTCTCTCTACCAGAATTTATTGTAGAGGCAAAGTTTTTTCAACAACAATGGAATAGTGAATACTGAAGAGAATGTACCATGTATAAAATTGAAATCCATGCAAACAATTGAAAAAATGCCACATTCTGAAAGCATAATTAGCTCTTCAGTATCTATCTACATTTATCTCTCAACAAGCTTCAAATTTAGAGGCGTGACATTACCAATTATTGTCAATGATTGAAAATATTGTATAAATTGAACAAAAAGGAGAGATGAAGGTCATAGACGAAGAGAAGGGGCTTACAGTTCTGACCCCCTGGATCTCAACTTCAAACCAGTTAAGTCCTTCACAAATTTATTTGCCACTGAGGCATCATGACTAGAGAGCATATTGTTCGCAGAACCTGGATAATAATAGCACAACCAAAGGCAACAAACAATAAAGAAAAAGCCTTTTAACTTGAAAGTCTGGGTTTCAGATGGCTAGAAGAAATAGAAAGATCTCCCACTCTTTTCCCGGCATACTAATAATCTCATTCAAAATGGCGCAGATCATTGAATTTAACAAGTAAACACTCGACTCTCGCAAACAAAGCAACAGACAAGTGAGACCATATGAACTTTCTGTTTCTTTATTTTCCTCGAGTTTTACTTGGAGCAAGGTTCAGCAAAGGAAACTTGTAATGCAGTGGAGAGGTGAGGTAGAAATATAGTAAAAGAGTAGTTGATCCTATGAAACATCGGTCCGGAGAATTAGAATATCTCAACTTCAGATCAGCTAGCAAATAGTGACTTCAGGTCAAGAGACAAACTGAAATGAGATATCCAGCCAAGACTACTAAACTAAGATTTTGCTAACGCCACCGTGAGGGTTTCTCTCGCGCCAAAAGATAGGCCAACGATTAAACTATCACTTTGAAACAGAAATCCCACAAGCAAAAATGTACTTATGCTTAGAAACAGTCTTCTTGGTTGCTCCCAGACACCAAAAAAAAAAAAAAAAATGGACACCACCAAAGATATCAAGTGAATAGAGAAGCCGTAGAAGCGAGATGAGGTGTTTCGCAGGAAAAAAAAATGATGCACTCCTCACATGAATGAAACAGAAATAAAATATATTAAAAATAGATGAATTTGACCTGGCATGAGCGCATTCTCGGAAATGTAGGTGTTCTTGGCAAGAACCGGGAGCAGCAGAAGGGCCAAAACTCCGGCTGTGAAGCAAACAATACTGGAAACGAAGACCCACCATTCCAACGATAGAATGCGGCAAATTAGCTTTATCGAAGTGAAAATAAAAAGCAGAAGAAATAATAAGGGTTGAAGGGGAAGAATGAGTACCTGACAAAGAGACTGTGAGAGATCAGAAAGATCCCCAAGCGCACAATTGGACGCTGTTTTAGCTTCGGCTCAGCGATCTCAGCCATAGCTTCTGAATCAAACAAACCGAAGAAATTTGGCCAGTTCAGTGTGGATTTCAGCTAAATCTTCCAGTTCATGGCTGAAAGGGTGAAGAAGGGAGCGTTGATCTGCGGTGTTGTATTTTGTTTTTTATTTTTGTTTTGTTTTGTTTTTTCTTTCTTCCATCCCTAATTGTAGAAAATATGGGCTTTCCATTCCATATAATTAAAAAAAAAAGAGAGAAAAGTTTGGATTATTAAAGGCCCACGATTTGAATAATGGGTCTGATTGCAATTCCAAAAAGTATGGGCTAGGGTTGGGTGGTTATAAAAGGACCCGATCCGCCAATCCCAAAAGTAAGAAGCCCGCGATCTGAGTACTGGGCCGGACTGGAATCCCAATTGCAAACAACGTCAGCTCGGCGCCAACTTGCCGGCGGTTTTCGCACAACGGAGCGAAAGGCGGCTTCTGAGGCTTCTGTCACCCAGAAACATGTCCGTGAAGCCTTTCTCCCATTTCCCGCGGAGCAAACTTGACCTTTCTTTCATTTACGGAGCCAATAGTGTCACTTGCAAAACCAAAACGCGATGTTTATTTCCCTTTACCAGCTTGCAAAATGCTAATTCGAGGTCCGATAAGAGGTGGGAATTTAGGAATTTGAAAGCTTCTTGCCAATTCTTTGCTTCAGCGAATGAGAAGCACGGCAACGTTGGTTCTGGGTTACGGAAGGCGTTTTCCTTTGCCCAGTCCATTTCACCTGGTGGTAGCTGGTGGAACTTATCTGTAAATAAGCAAGACGAGATTGCAGCGGCGAAGCCAATGACGGCACTGCTCGCTCTTCGCCGAATGTGGATTTTAATTTCCAGCGAGAAATGGATTTTACTTTTGGCGTTTGGCTCCCTTGTTGTTGCTGCCGTAAGTCTGCTTTTAACCCAGATTCCTTCGAATGCATGCCTTGGTGTAAAGGTAGCTTCGGAAATAAGGGGGCTCTCTTCTCTAATGTCGAAGTTCAATCGCATAATTACACTGATCGTTGAACTTTGGACAGCTGTCATTCTCAGCATATCGTCTTTATGAATGAAATGTCTAATGCGTACATATTGCGTCATTATGCAATTCATGTTTTGTACATTCAAATACCAACTTCTAAGAGTCGCTTTGAGGAACTTTTTTGACTTTTGACTAATGAATAATACTCTTCCGGTTCTTAATATAAGACCTATTTAACTAATTTGATTAGATTAAGGAAGTTAGCTAAGTTAATTAATTATAAGAAAAGTGATACGTTTTTTCTAAAATATCATAATCATCTTTTTTAATACCTTATCTCCCTCTTCTATTTGATTATGGTTGAGTGAGTATCTATAAGGGTAATTTAGAGAAAATTGATAAATATGAGAAATGGGTCTTATATTTAGGATAAAAACCAACTCAAGAATTGGGTTCTATATTAAGCACAGGAGGCATAATAAATATGCTACTACTAATGGTAGAAGTAAAACGATGACTTCCTTTTAACGGAAATAAAACTTATTGCGTTTACTGCATTCCACTTTCATCATTTTTCCCTTTGTTCTCGCCCTATTTGTTAGTTCTCAACATTTGTTCCTCTAGTGCAGGTGTCAGAGATCTCCATGCCAAGTATATTGGCTGCGTCAATATTTTCAGCACGGAGTGGCGAGACCGTGGGGTTCTACAGGAAGGCACAGTTCTTACTTGTTCTGTGTTTCACTTCAGGCATATGCAGGTAGCTTATATAAATCTTAAATTGTTGTTTGCTCACTGCATTAATCTTTTGATTTTCATAAGATATCTCTGAGCAGCTTGTATACACAGACTCCACTTGAACGGCAAATATAATGTTTTTAAGGATGAACGCTATCTCAGGCCAAAAAAAGAGACACTATTCAAATGTATCAGTGATACACTCATACCAGGCATTTTAATGCTTTAAACGGCATCAAACTGTGACGGGGGAAAAGGAAAAAAGGGAAGAGAGAGCTATTAAAAAGCAGATCATTAGGAGTTTGCATTGAATCTATCATTCTGTTCTATTACTTTATTTCCTTATCTGTTGTGGGGAGCGGGGACTATGTGAATTGCAGCAAATATAAAAATTCGGGGGTTGATTATTGAGTTATTTCATTTGAATTTCAGTGGTTTGCGAAGCGGCTGCTTTGGAATTTTAAATGTAATCCTGGTGCGTGCTTATCATATCCAGTTATTATTGATAATTTTTTTCAGGTTATGAAACTGCATTGCTATAACATATAATTCTAAACAAGATTTCCTGATGATTCGGCTGTTGACTAACCTTAATGCCATAGTTGTCTTGGTTTCCTGTCAAGCACTACTGATGATAACTATTAATTTCACTAGGAAGTTTGGGTATTCTTGCAATGTTCCTCCAGAGCGTTCAAACATCTTATGATATGACATTTGCGTGTTATTTTTTAGTACAAGCTAAAATTATGATTTCATTAAAAGGTCATAGGACTGCTAAGTTATCCTATCAACAAGTTGTTGTCAAGTACAAGCAAGCCACGTTGGCCGAACTCTCTCTTTGTGTTTTATTAGATGCATGATAATCCAATGTCGAGTTATTAGAGGACTAAGTAATCACAACTATATAAGTATGTGGTGAGTCCTTTTGAAATAGCTTTGGTGTAAGTGACAAGCCTTGAGTCCTTCTGAAACAGCTTGAGATATTTTGGTGCAAGTGACAAGCCTTTAGGTGTGATTAATTTAAACTCTAATATGGTATCAAGAGCTGAGCCAATTTTGGGCTCAAAAAAAGGCAAAGAGGAAAAAATTAAGATTGAAAAAAGAAAAGAAAGGAAGGAAATATTAGATATATGATAGTTCCACAAAGAGTAATTAGAGGATTAATCACAACTATATGAGCTGTGATGAGCCTTTCCAAAGTAACTTAAGCTAATTTGGTGTAAGTGACAAGTCTTTAGGTGTGGTTAATGTAAACTCTAAAATCAATTCAGTTGCTAAAATGGTCATGATCCTCTTGGATCAGCTCATGCGATTTGTTCGAATGAAAAATGATTTTAGGTTTCCTGGATCACTATTTGGGGTTTGTTCGGCGTTGCTTTTTGTGAAACTTATCTAACTTTTCTATTTCTATTGCGGCGCATTTTCATTGATCTCCAATCCATATAACTAGCTTTCCTTCATGCATTTATCTCTAGGATTTAGGGATGTGGTGCCATCTGATGCTGTGATCATCATTCTGCAGGTAAAGCGTCTACGGGAAAATCTGTATGCAGCTCTTCTTTTTCAGGTTGCATTCTTTGGCAGTTCTTGTGATATATTTAAATTCTATTTGAGGATGTATCACCTGTTTCTTTCTTTCTCTGTATTTTTATATGTTCTTTCTATATGTTTTTGTTTTATCTTTGATGTAGGACATATCCTATTTTGATAGAGAGCAAGTTGGTGACTTGACAAGCAGGCTTTCAGCAGATTGTCAACGACTATCTTATGTCATAGGAACTGATCTTCATTTGATATTTCGCAACACTGTACAGGTTAGTATTCTGATATCTTTACCTTAGCTTGAAACCCAGAATTAATTGCCTTTTCTTTTCTTTGATATTCAGGGAACAGGGGCAATAATTAATTTGCTGACTTTATCATGGCCTCTGGCATTGTCTGCCTTGGTGATTTGCTCTCTTTTGTCCTCAATTTTCCTGGTTTATGGCCAGTAAGCTTCTGTGACATGACTTACTATTTGTGTAATTTTTTGGTGATGAATAGTATTAACTAGTTATTGCATGACTGTGATGAGGTGCCAGCAAATTGCTACAATGCACATGATACTGAAAATGGTGTTCATCTCAGTTTTGGAGCTTAAGTCTTTTGTCTAAGTTTATAAAATTTTTTGCTCAGTCAGAAAGGCCAAAAAACCTTCATAGGAACACGCATCCACGAATTTCTGGGAAAAATGTTTTGTTTGGTTTGAGATGAAAACTTCTCTTCCGGGGAACCTAGAGATGAGAAACAATCCACAAAGATGATGTGTCTTGAAAAGTTCATTGGTTTGAACTACTTGTAAATGTTTATCTCTGTGGTATTAAAGTTCCTTGGTAGTGCAGATTGTCCGAACATTTTATTTTTTTCAAACACCAGGTATCAAAGAAAAGCAGCAAAGTGGACCCAAGATTTCACAGCTAGTGCCAATCAAGTATGCTCATTACGTTGGAAGAATTACTTCTGAGGTTGTTTCGGAATTTTTCCTCAGTATCTTCTCTAATGCAGGTAGCACAGGAAACCCTTTCACTGGTAAGAACAGTCCGAGCCTATGGCACTGAAGTAGAAGAAATTGGAAGGTTTTATTTATTTTCTCTCTAATCTCCCTGCTGAAATATTCTGATTTGATGGCATAGAAGCAGTGGAGGATATGTCTGGTGTTTTAAATTCAATAATCATCATCAACCTTTAATCTTATCCTGAAAGGGAATCAACTGCATTGCAAGCTCATTGCGCTTAAATTCTGACATTCTTCACGTTTGTGTACAACAACAACAACAACAAGCCTTATCTCACTAGGTAGGGTCGGCTACATGAATCACACAACGCCATCGTGCTCTGTCAACAATCCAATCCTTAGATATGTTGTTGACCAGGAGGTCTCGTTCAATGACCTCATTAAGCGTTCTTCTCGATCTTCCTCTGTCCCTTTTTATGAGACTCCATATTGTCTGATCTACTCTCCTCACCGGGACGTCCAATAGCCTTCTCTGCACATGTCCAAACCATATTAAGCAATTTTCAATCACGTTTGTGTACAAAACCTACATTCTTCATGTTTGTGTACAAAACCATAAAATTAAAATGAAAAAGAAGCTCAACTCAAAACTATAGCAAAGCTGTGTTGATTTGGCTATAATCATAAGGTTCCACAAACCAGCACATTCAGTGGTAGTTGCCATTTTAAACTTGGTACTGGTAATCTTGACAATCAAAGTTTACAAGCGGATCACACAGGCTTGTGTTTATAACATTTATTTTGATAATACTGATATTAATTATACCCATGCTATTTTTAATCAGGTACAAGCAATGGCTTCAGAGATTAGCATTTATAAACACACGAGAGAGTTTGGCTTATGGTTTTTGGAACCTGAGTTTTAACACTCTTTATCGTTCAACTCAGGTTTGGCTACTGATTGCCTTATCAGAAGATTTAAGCCACTAATTGCATATTGCAACTGTGTCATTTTCATATCAGTTTTTTGGGATATTGTCCCATTCCCATGGGGAATTAACCTCAAGCTCCACGGTCTTGACTGGATGATCCTGTTTGCCCTTTGATGTCTAACTATTGTTTAAGTATTTTTTATGATAGCATGGCTCCGCTTGTACTATTGTATGTTGGTGGGTAAGCGTAAAAGAGATAGATATATACATGTTCTGTATTTTGCTACAGAACTAATTGGTTCATGAACTGAAGGCCAAATTTGTTTATATCTATTCACATTTTAAAGCTAATGGTGAGGATCAAGTGAATTAAGTTTGAGGATATATTAGTTCTCTATCTTATGGAATAAGATATGTTTTTCCAAGTTATATTTTTCACAAGAATCAGTTTTAGAACTCTATATTGTCACATTCTCTTTTTACTTTCAGAGAAGCTGGGAACCAAATATATTCATCAGCCACATAGTTTCCAAGTATCTCTCTTGGTACTTGGTTTTTGGTGTGATAATGTTCGGGGTGGTCCATTCATGTGCTGGCCTATGATTGTTTACACATTGTTGATTCTTTTGTCCTTTCCCCAAAATGATTACAGCGGACTAAAATTGAGGCAATATGCTACATGCAGGTACTTGCGGTGCTGTTAGGAGGAATGTCCGTTCTCTGTTGTCGTGTAACTGCGGAGCAGCTTACTAAGTATGTACTATACTGTGAGTGGCTGATTTTTGCTACTTGGAGGGTGACAAATAGCTTGTCATCATTCCTGCAGTCAATTGGAGCATGTGAAAAAGTTTTCCAAATGATGGATCTTTTGCCCAGTGACCAATTTTTATCCAAAGGCAAGTAATTGTGACTCTTTTTTCCCCTTTGTGAATTTGTGTTTTGTTGATTCTGGTTCATAGCGTATGCAGGAGTGAAGTTGCGGCGGTTAAGGGGCCGTATTGATTTTGTAAATGTATCATTTTGTTATCCTACAAGGATCACGGTATGACTTCTTGTGATGACTTTCTTTTGCTTCATTTGTTACAACAGTAATATATAGGATCGCGTAACTCTCCAGATGAGCACGAAAATGCATTTGGCTACTTGCCCTGCACTGAATCACTGAAGTTGTAAAGTGAATTTGATAACTTTTAAGCACTGAATTATGTATAATTTCTGACAATTTGGCAACCTGCTACCCTCATCTTTTGGAAAACATTTGATGGTTCCTTGCCATTACCTCATTTGTGACTGGAGCCACATGGATAGCTGCCCCCTTTTCCACCCTACCTGCCTCTTGAACACCATCCAATTGTTACCATGGCTAGACTACCCTCGCAACTAATTACTGCATGGCATCCTACCTCCATGATGTTGGATGCCTCCGTCGGTACCTTCATCAAAACTTATGTTACCCCAATGCCTCCACTATCCCCACAACGCATAGCTACAACTGTTACCACGGCACACAAGTTTTTCCATTTGTTTGGTTGAAGCTGATTAAGTTGTTTTATTATTATTATCATTACTATTATCATTATTTAATTTTTTTTTAATCTTTGATTTTATGTGACGTTTGAGCAGGTGCCTATTCTAGAACGCTTAAACTTCTGTGTAGAACCAAATGAAATGATTGCAATTGTAAGAACTCTCTTTCTCTGTTGCCTGTCTTTCCCATTTTGGCGTGGCTCAATTGGCGACCTGATTTGACACCTCTATTTTCGCTAGGTTGGTCTTAGTGGAAGCGGAAAGAGCACATTACTCAATCTTTTACTTCGTTTATATGAGCCAAGTAATGGTCAGGTAAACGACTCAGATCTGCATGCCACGGCAAAATGGAATCCGATCTATAGTTAGATAGAAGGACCTGCATGCTTGTCATGCATTGGATCAGTGGTCTGTCCGAAACCATTTTAACATGCATCTTATTAGTTCTATGAATTCTTCATATAAATTTACTCTGATTTTGTTCTTAAAGGGATGTCTTTATTCTCTCCGCATGGGTTATTTGGAAACACAGGACGACACTGGGATGAAAAGAATATTATTTCTGTGGTCACTCAATCTAATATTTATCTTAGATGAGCATTCTTGGTAGCCATATCTATTTTTGCAGATTTCCATTGATGGGTTCCCTCTCGGAGAATTGGATATCAGGTGGCTGAGACAAAACATTGGATACATAGCACAGGTTCGGCAATTTAAACTGGAGTCGTTACTTCAACTAAGTCGTTTTTCTTTTGGGTGAACAACTTGGTCATTAATTTAAATTCATCGTTATTGGAACATTTTGTTTCAGACAGGAACCGCATCTCTTTCACATGGACATCAAGTCAAATATAAAATACGGTTGCCCTAGGGACATTACACAGGAAGATATTGAACGAGCAGCAAAGCAGGCCTATGCTCATGACTTCATTTCATTGTTTCCCAACGGCTATGAAACCATTGTTGATGATAATTCACTCAGCGGGGGACAAAAGCAACGAATTGCCATTGCTAGGGCCATTCTTAGGGACCCTGTTATTATGATACTTGATGAAGCAACCAGTGCTCTAGATTCTGAGAGTGAGCATTATATCAAGGTGTATTATTGAGACACAAGGTTCTTGAAAATCTTAATTTTCGCCTTTCCCCAATTTTTAACACAGCGCTGATCAGTCGTAAATTCTTTTAGGAGGTTTTATATCCGTTAGGAGGGGGAACTAAAGAAAGAACCACCATTGTCATAGCACATAGGTGAATTTCTTGCCGATAACCTGCCTTTTCTTCATCTTCCTCATAAAGATTAGGCGCATGATTGGGATTCCTACTATTCACAGGCTTTCTACCCTAAAAGCTGCTGACAGGATCTTCGTAATTGATGATGGTCGCATCATTGAGGTGATTTTACGCCCGTCTGAAGTATGCTAAAAGCAACTGTTTCAGGCACGTTTGCTGATTGTTGTTTTATCAAATCTTATGTGTTCGCAGATGGATAACCACGAAGAACTTCTGCTTAAAGGTGGGCTCTACGCAAAATTGTATAAAGTTCAAACAGATATTTTGACCTAATTCAAGTGGTTTGAGGATTTATAACAATTTGAGGCGAGAGAGGGAAGGGTCGTGATCATTAAACTATGTAATCAGAAGAGAGCTAAAGGCTGCAATGCTGGTAAGATCCGCGCTTCATCTCATGTTGGTTGACATGAATTTCAGTGAAGCAGAGCGTACTTGCTGGGGTATTCCATGAAGAAAGCAAATGAGGTCAAAAGCTTTTGATTCAGTAAACCGAGACCAGAGCAATTGCTATTGAGCTTCCCGCATTAGAAGCTATGGAATTTCGTAAGTCCTCTTTGTCTTGAGAGAGTAACTAGTGAAGTTGATTCTATTGGAATGAAAGTGCATGAAAGTGTGCCTTGATTTGATTGTCCATTAGTTACAGAGTGCAGATGATAATATGTATGAGCCCTTCACTTTCCCACTGCAACTACTATATTTCCTGATGAAAGATCGCATATATTTGATTTCATTTGCCCTCGATCATAATTGTAAATAAAGGACAGGAAATCGTTGTTTATCGGCATAGAACACAGAACACATAGTAGGAAATGATTCTTTGCACACAGAAAGAAAGATGTAAAAAGGTGAAAGGGAGGTCAGGCCCGAGTTGGAGGAAGCTCCTTGTCTAAAGCCTCGGCGGAAAAGTCAGACGGTTGTGGGACTTGCTGGTGAGGCAGCCCTTTCGGTTGCTCACTCTCTTGTGCTGTGCCGCTGCCTTTAACATCATTCTGTTCCTTCCTTCTCCCTTCGTCTTCTTCTATGACGCCTTTCACTTCTTTAGGCTTAGCCACGCCCTGTGTGGATGAGGGGTCGTCCATGCCTATTCCTTCTTGTTCTTCAATTTGAAAAGCTTCTTCTTGTTACGAGGCCCGCCATTTTTATCAGTAAACAAACAACATCGCTGCATGAGGGCGTGTTTACACGTGGGCAGTGCTACCTCTTTTTGGCTGCCACGCTATCGGTCTGCTTACTAGCCCGCGTTGCGGCGCACAAAATATTACCTTTTTTGTCCTCAATATAAGATATATTTAACTGGTTTGATTATATTAAGAAAGATAGGTAAGTTAGTTAATTATAAGAAAAATGATACATTTTTTCTAAAATACCATAATCATTTTTTTTAATAACCCATCTCTTTTTTCTATTTGATTATGATTAAGGGAATATCCATATGGATAATTTAGAGAAAATTGATAAATATGAGAAATAGGTATTATATTTAAGATCAAAATTAACTCAAAAATTGAGTCTTATATTAAGTATCGGAGGAGTACCACATTTCATGCTCATTTTTTCAATATATATTCCCTACATTGTTTAATCTTAATTTTTGTTTTCTAAGTCAATGTTTTTAATTGATAACTAATGACTACTTCTGCTTTATATTTGTTTTGCTTTGTATTTTACGTTTAGTATTTATTAAAGGATTAAGGTTGAATTTTGTCTTGAATTTTTTTTTTTTTAAAGCTACCAGTATTCGAAAGTTTTTGCAAGCATGGTAGTGCCACGTTAGTCATACTTAATTTTAGATAATGGTTAAGGTAACATTGCTATGTTTTGGTGGCTTTCAGAGTGACATTATTCTTAAAAAAGACAAAATTTTCGGATACTACAGCTCTTGAGTAAATATTTTTCGGGCAAAACTGCATATTAACTTTTTATTAAAATAAGAATATTAAAGGCATAAAGATTAAAAATTTTAAATTTAAAAATCTAGATCTTATTTGAAAGATGATCATGCAATATTATTTTTAAAATGACTATAGAATCCAAATCCTCAAATATACTCCCTCCGTTCCTTATTATAAGAGACATTTGATACTAATGGCATGTTCCTATATATAAGAGACACTTAAAAGTTGTCTCTACTTTTTTGTGTTGATTTCCTATTTTACCCATATTTATTGTCTCCAACTCACACTCTCTCTCCCTCCCACTTCTCTTTCTTTCAATAATTTAATTGTTCTATCTCATGCTCTCTCTCCTTATTAATGAGGGTATTTTTGGAAAAAAAATTATATTTTTACATATTGATTGTTCTTAACTAATTTTACCTGCTTTTTTGATCAACGTAATTCGGTTATTCGTCTCTTATAATAAGGAACGGAGGGAGTAATATTTTATAATATAGTCTGACCTTTTTTCTGGCTGAATTTGATTTTCAAATATTAGCGATATGTGTGTGTGTATATATATATATATATATATATATATATATTAGAGGCTTTAAGTTTTTTTTTTTTGGCTATCTATTTTTTCATCCTCGAAATGGATATACATTATACTCTTTCTTAATATAGAGCAGGACTCATTTCATATGTTTTTTTTTTAAATTAATACTTTCTTAATAATAATTAAGAGAAAGAAGGAAAGTTAAGAAAGATATTTGGAGTATTTTAAAAATATATATTATATTAAGTAATTTAATTAACATTTTTAACTTATTTAAATTAGTTAATTGGATTTTAAATTAAGACTAAAAAAGCACATAAATAAAATATTGTGAAATAATAAATTTATTATTAATTTTATATGTTATAAATTGCTTTCGGGATGAGTAATGACGTTGAAGACTGCCTCCCGTTGTAGACAGTCCTCGTCTCTCCTCCGTTTCCCTCCTCTGTCTATTCCTGCGCCTGTCGAATCCAAGAGTTCACACATAAGCCTACACGCCAAGAAAACAAAACCATTGGTGCTCCTTCTAGAACTTGCAGTTCCATTAGCTCCTCGCCGGCCGTGGTGCCTGTAAGAAAAACAGGGTGCTGAATTTGATGATAGTTTTCCGTGTTTCTCTGTTCTCTCTCCCCATTTGTACCAAACAAGTCTTGATTTTCATTGGTTTCTAAGGCTAGCGCAGATACCCGATCCTAGCTGTTCTTCAGGAAGCTCCATGGCTACTGTGGGCGAAAGCTCTTCGGCTGCGGCGACATCCAAGCCAGTGGTGGTTAGGGTCAAACGGAAATCCTCTCAGTCACCAGTTGACGCTTTCTGTAAGCTACTGTTTCTTTTTAATTTCTACTTCTCGTTATGGATGGTGTTCGTAAAACCAAAAAACAATTGTATATAGATGCTAGAATTCATTGTTCCTTTCAGTCACCAATTGACGCTTTCTGTAAGCTACCGTTTCTTTTTAATTTCTGCTTCTGGTTATGGATGATGTTCGTAAAACAAAAAGAACAATTGTATGTAGATGCTAGAATTCATTGTCGAACCATTGCCCGGCTGACCTTTACAAAAATGTGGCACCATGATTTGAGTGGGGGCAGAAGGGGATTGTTTCAGACTGATCCGCCTTACTAATTTCAGCGATGATAATGGAATCTGGTTTTTCGGGTGACAATGTAGGGCTGGAAATCAGTGAGAGGCCATTGAAGCGCCCTCTGGTGGATTTTGCGAATCTATCTATCTCAGATAACGCCACTCAGAAGGGTATGTTACTTATCTCGGACCAATTGGTGTGTGGTCTGATTTTGTAGATTCCATATTTTTTCTTGCTCTGTTGGTTGTGACAATTTATTTTGAACTTATGAAGTTCAAAATTTTACAAAGCCACACGCTTAACTTTCATAGAAGTGAAACGTTAGTACACCATCAATCGGAACATTTTTTTTCTCATGCGATAGGTGTATAGGAAAAGGTGAAATACATTCCACCCTAAGGTTTATCCTTATTGCAAATTCAGGATTCAGGATATGAGGTCTAAAACCAATTAATAAACCCCCTCAGACTTTAACTTAGGTTGAAAGGCTGAAACCAAATTGAAACCACGAATTCCAAATCTTGGTGGTTAAATCCTTTAATCCCAAAGTCAGAACCTAAATCACCATGCGTTGGTGAAACCGAACTACAATTGAGCAAAGAAAAATGAATTGCAATTTAAGCAAAATTATAATTAAACCCACACTATAAAATTGATATTGATGGCTTATAAATTAACTAAATAGAAAATATACCTATACTTTGTACCTTGGCCCCTCCCTAGTGTTAGGCTCAAGTTACCGGCTTGCATCTTTGAAACTATTAGGAGATCTGTGCCATGTCCTTCTTTCCACATCCTTGAGCGAAGGAATTTTTCTTGGGAACAAAGATCATTGTGTTTGTTATTGAGATCCAATCAATAGAGATTTTTCTTACACAGTTAATTCGCTTTGTCAGTGAGCCATTAATTTCAATTCCGTCTAGTTTTGGTTCTATTCCACATTCTTTAAGTACTTTTTCCCTATAAATTTTTTGTTCAATTTTGGAAATAAACAAACATTTTAGCTACATAGAAAAGGAGTGCTGGAGTGTTTTGTATTGAAGATGGATTTATCTGTATGAGTGCCTGACTCCTGATATCATGGTTTTTGTTTCTATCAGAGGAATTGAATTCCAAGAAGGTTTTTGTTCAGCATGTGGAGACAATAAGCATCCCTGAGGTCACCTTTGATGTTGTGCACTTTTTCGTGGTCAGTATGGCTAGATGGTGCTCACCATTCCTCTCTTTGATATTGTATCATGATGTGTGACTTTTTATAACACATCATGATGCAGTGAACTTGTTATCAAAGTGTCTTATTAAGTGTTTTTCTAGGACTCTGGTTCTAGTGGTGCATCTGATTGTAAATCAAAAATTGTGGAACGGAAAGAGTTATTGAAGAAGGACAATGTAAGAACTATCTTCTTTCCCTCCCTCCCTCATTTGCAATCTCACATATAATTGCATTTTCATGAATAGAGACGCCAGACCCTACTCTCTGCAAAGAACCAGCCTTTGCAAACCGTGCTTCTCAGTGCTACTTATATGACTTTTATGTTTTGTTATTTCTAATTTATTATCTGCAGAAACAAGACCAGCTGTTGCTTAAAGCTAAAGAAAAGCATGAGGTTTGTCACATGACCCAAATTACCTATATACATCTTCCCGGGACAGTATATTGAAATATCTTCTGTGGACATGTCTTGCTTTTTCCCTTTTTTTGTTCCCAAGATGTCTATATGTTGTACCTTCCAACTTTTAGGCCCCTTTCTGAACTCAGTTTGATGATATTGTTGGTATGGAACTGTTCCTTTGTTCTGGTTCTTTTTGTTTTTTGTTGTTTTACTGGCAAACTTCTCTCATGTTGGTTTTCCTATTCGTGCAAGTTGCATTTTAACTAAATTGTCACGTGTCCTTTTACTTCCCGTCACAGCCTGATTGTCACTGATCTATGTTGAGGCAAGTTCAATATCTGTGCTTGTATGTGTGATTCCTGAAAAGCATATATATATAGAGCTAGAAAAGAAAAACTGTTGTCCAAGATGATAAGAGAGGCCAAACGTCAGCTCCCTGTTAACTCCATATTCTTGATATCATATCATTAACCCGCATTTTAGGTTTGATATCATTCAAAACTCCTTAAATATATGTTACAAGCCTAGGGTGTTTCGTGAAATCTAGATTTGACTGCTTTGGTTGCTTATTGATCGTTATATATTAGCATCATGATGTTTTCTTTTTCCCATGGTATGTGTGCTTGTGAATTTGTAATGTGAGTATAATTTCTCTGAAAATACACATACTCTTCTGGAATACGCCTTTTCTGTTGTTTGGTGTGTTTTAATTTTCTGGTAAAAAAAAATGCTTTAATTTGATTATAATAATTGAGCTGTTGGTAACCCCCCCGGGGGGGAAATGTGGAGGGATATCTTGGTAAACTCACTTAAATGCGTTTGTTCAGTGTATGTCACTCGCGATTATTTGTTTTTCTACGTAGCAAATCTAATGGTGGTTTCCAATGACTTTTTGCAATCTATGTGTTGAACAGATGTATAAAAATAAAACTAAGGAAAAACAATTGACTGATCATTCTATAAGTAATGATGAACTGATGATATCATCACAAGTCATCCTCAAGCACCTCTATCTGTTTCAAATTCCGCTTCTTTCCCTGCACATGTTGCCCCGCTTCCCTATTTCTTCACTTTATTTCTCTCTTTTCCCGCCGGTGGAACATGAAAGACAATAGAACAGGCAAGAAGTTACATCGCATCAAGTAGACTGTCTCAGGATCTGAAGCTGAATATAGTTTCTAGCCTGTTTAACATGATGTTCTTAAATTCCTGGAAAACACTATAATAGGCAACTATACTTTGATACTTAAGAAAGGCAATAGATGCCACTCAAAAAAAAAAAAAAAAAAAAGGGAAAGGCAATAGATGATTACTAGTACACAAGTTCATATTTCAAGGGGAAAAAAAGTATGATATTGATCTTTGGATCATATATTAACATGTTGCATATGAGATGAAATGCTTTTGATGCCCCTTTTTGCAAACTTGATATGTTGCTTTTATTTTCCCTCTAGTCTACTGCAAAAAATGCCCGATTTGAACAAATATGGAAGAGCAGGAGGGGAAACAAGGAATCAGTGCATGCCAAAGCATTACAAGAAATATGCCACTTCTATGATGTTGTTCGTGTTGATGAAGAGAAAAATAACAAGGCACAGCAAGAGTATGTCCAAGGAGTCAAATTTTTTTTTGGTTCGAACAATTATCAACAACAACAAGCCTTATCCCACTAGGTGGAGTCAGCTACATGAATCACACGACGCCATCGTGCTCTGTCAACAACCCAGTCCTTAGATATGTTGTTGACTAAGAGGTCTCATTCAATGACCTCATTAAGCGTTTTTCTTGGTCTTTTTCTGTTTCTTTTTATGGGACTCCATCTTGTCTGATCCACCCTCCTCACCGAGGCCTCCAATGGCCTTCTCTGCACATGTCCAAACCATCTTAAGCAATTTTCAACCATTTTCTCTTGGATAGGTGCCACACCGACTCTTGCTCTGATATTTTCATTTCGAATCCTATCTTTTCTTGTATGACCACACATCCATCTCAACATCTTCATTTCTGCTACCCCAACTTTGTGCTCTTGTTTTCACTTTATTGCCCAACATTCACTACCATACAATATAGCTGGTCTTATAGCAGTCCAATAAAATTTTCTTTTAAGTTTCTCAGGTACCTTCTTATCACAAATAACTTTGGTAGCTTTCCTCCACTTTAACCAACCAGTTTGTATTCTATGAGAAACGTTTCCATCAATTTCCCCATCCTCCTGTATAATGGATCCTAGGTATTTAAATTTGGATACTTGAGGAATGATTTGCTCCCCCATCTTCACCTCCAAATCCCCATTGCCTTGCCTCCTCCCAAAATCACAATGCATATATTTTGTTTTGTTTCTGCTCAAGCAGAAACCTTTCGACTTCAAAGTTCTTCTCCATAACTCCAATCTAGTGTTAATCTCTTCTTTTGATTCCGCCATGAAAACTATATCATCCGCGAAAAGCATGGACTTGGGGATTCTTTCTTGAATAGGTTCAGTTAGAACATCCAAAACAATGTTGAACAAGTACGGACTCAAAGAGGATCCCTGATGTAGACCAATCTGAATAGGAAAGTCTTTTGTCTCACCTCCAAGCGTCCTTACACTGGTAGTTACCTCCTCATACGTATCTTGTATGGCTTTGATATAAGCAACCCATACACCTTTCTTTTCTAAAGCCTTCCACATTACTTCTCTTGGCACACGATCATAAGCCTTTTCTAGTTCAATAAAAACCATATGTAAATCCCTTCTTTTACTTCTATATCTTTCCAATAACCCTCTTAGTAAATAGATTACTTCTGATGTGGATCTCTCTGGTATAAATCCAAATTGGTTTTCTGAAATAGAAGTCTCCAGCCTCAATCTATATTCCATTACTTTTTCCCACAACTTCATTGTATGACTTATAAGTTTTATCCCTCTGTAGCTTGCACAATTTTGAATGTCTCCTTTATTTTTGTAAATAGGAGCTAAAATGCTTCTCCTCCAATCATCCGGCATATTCTTAGAACGTAAAATTTCATTAAAAAATTTGGTTAGCCACATCTCACCCTCATCTCCCAAACATTTCCAAACTTCAATAGGGATACCATCAGGCCCAACGGCTTTTCTATTGTCCATTTTCTTGAGAGTTACCTTAACCTCTCCAATACAGATCCTGCGGTAGAAAGCCAAATTCCGATCATCTTGGTTCGGACAATTATCACATGAAACAATTTTACGCTCTAAGAATATACCGGATGATTTTGGACAATTATCACATGAAACAATTTTTCCTGTGATTTTGCAGACATCTGCCGGTGGAGGACCAAAGACTTTTGCATAGTTACCTCCCTTTACTAAAAGAGTTTATTCCTGATGCTGCTGCGGAGATTGAATCTGACATGCGTGCTCATTATGAACAAGGTTGTTATTGGCTGCTAACTACCATAAAATTGTTACCTACCTTTCTTCCTTCAATTTAAGTTGCGCTGCTATGTAAATAGATGGAATGAGTGGATCTCTTTGCTTTGGCAAACGGTATCATCCATCATCCAATAGATCAATACTATCTCTATCGATTGACACATCCCATTACTATTTTCAACAGTGGATTATTAATGTTGCTGACTTCTTTCATACCAATGTGTTTTGATTGGATCGTGATGTCCACTTTTAAATGAAATATACAGATGATTACGTTTATGATATTTACGCTGTGAACAAGGAGACGGACATCACTGTTGAAGATACGTCATATTCTTATCCTCTGTGAGTGTTTTCTGTATATAAATGTTTAATCAATTACATTCTATATTCGTTCTTACTTGACACCATTTTGCATATTTGAATCAGAGTTCAAGTTGATGAAGAGGATTATTATGATGGGCCTGAAGAGTCAGATTATGAAAGTGATGACTCAAATGGTACTTACCAGGATCTCGCTTTTCTATCTTGCCAGGACTAAACCACTTAGTTGACCGTGTTTTCAAATTTGGTTATTTATAGCTGAAAACAATCCATTGAATGATTATCCGGACGAGATATCTGAAGAGGAAGATGAAGGAAATGAAGCCTCCAATAATGATTCAGATGAACGTGAAAGCAAGAACGCTAGTGATGAATCATCAGAGGAGGATTTTCGTCACATTTTTTCCAAAGATGATGAGTACTTTAATGATCAGTTTGATGCAGGCAACCACGGTGACG
Organism: Neltuma alba; assembly: GCF_004799145.2. Taxonomy (NCBI): domain Eukaryota; kingdom Viridiplantae; phylum Streptophyta; class Magnoliopsida; order Fabales; family Fabaceae; genus Neltuma; species Neltuma alba. Next base: position 155,673 of record NW_021637077.1, read on the forward strand.
AAAATTTGAGGTGGTCTTGTCGATAAGTTTGCTTTAGCTCCACATTTTTTGGGACATCCAAGCGGTTGTCCGGTCCGGGACAATGTAACAGTAAAGTACATCAAAATTGGTATTCATGGACGTGCCTGTAAATTGTAGAGGAACAGATTTAGAGCGTGTCCCGGTTGGAGGTATCATAAGTGTAGACTAAGACAAATTCCCTCTCATATTTTTCTTGTATTCTGTAAATTATGTAAATTATGATACTGCTTATAATTTCCTATTGAGTCCTAACACAACAAAGGAAATGCGCATGATTTACTATTTTCAGAAAGTTCTACTTTTTTATTTTCACCTAGTCAAATGACTCATGAGCTATTGTTTGTTACTCTCCCGTATGGGATAATTCACTCTTAAATATTATTAAAAAATACAATAAATATCTGCTTATAATGATAAAATAAGAATCATGTCATGTATTGTAACTATATTTCCACATATCTCTAAGAAGATGCCTTGAACTTCATATTTAGCATATATCATAACATCTTTCCGATGCCACTCATGACAAGCGAATGATTCTTATTTTATCATTATCAAAATACTACCCACAGACAATTCATCTGACAAAAAACCTTCACGTCTCTAATCACATCGTGCGTTTTTACTGTATTTTCACATTTGTCATAAACTTAATAGCCTCTAATCCCAAAATAATTTCTTGTGAAGCATCTTTATCTTCAAGCCATGATTGCATGCTACCCAGAAAGCATGTCTCGGATGACGTCATGCATCGTGACTGTGTTCTTATGTTTCATATTTTCAAATGCAAGTATGTCTCAAACTTCATGTGATATTTCTTATTAACTCCACGTATATCATCGTCGAATTCACCTAAAAGTCCTTTTTCAGTTTTAAAAAAATAATAAACTCACCTTTAGGTTATCCTATACTATTTTTCCAACCCCACGCATGCCAAGCAATGATACTGACTTTATCAGTCTCGAAATCAGTAGAGTGAAGGCATTTTGGAGCTTTTATTTAGCTCGACAAATAACCCAGACTAAAACCTCTTGATCCCGATCCTCCTTTGCCACTTCAACATCTGTTTTCATCGCGTGTAATGGGGATTTCCAAAGCTTCAATTGCTCTCTCTTTCACTCTCTCGAGAATCCGCTTCCACTCACAAACCCTAGTCTTCCCGTTAATATTGTTCCCATGCTATTTGGAGGTCCAGCCTCCGTTCGGGTAATTGCTTATACACTATTTCTGTACGAAAACTAAAAGATTGACTTTCATTCAATTAGGGGAGGGTCGAGCCAAGTTTCTTCTCCAGGCCACACAACTGTTACAATTGCAAGCTGCTTTATGTTTCTTTCTTTCTTTCTTTCTTTTCCTTTTTTAAGGTCTAATATAATCTTTTTTTCCTTTTAAATTTGTCCTTATTTTATTTTTGACCATAAGTTTTGATTCTCAAAAGCAAACTAGTCCAAATTTTAATTTGAATTTATTTCATCATTTAATGCCTTTTTATTTTTATTCTGAATTAATGATTTATCTTTCTTGTCTTTTTTTTTAATTTATTCTCCCTCATTTTTTCTACTCATTCTCTGTCTCTCTCTTCATAAACAAAGATATTTAGGAAAATAAATGTGGAACTCGTTCAAGCATGGGGTAGCGTTGTCGTTAAGGCAGTTTTAACTGTGGAAGCTTTTGTTATTACTCGTTGACCTTTGGTAAAAAAATGTTTTAAATTTAAACTAAATGAATTTTATTTCTCCCATCATTTGTAAACTGAAGCAAAAGAAAAAATCATGAAATTAAATTAAATCTGAGCTAACAACGTGTATTAGGGGTTCAAAAGTTTTATTGCTCTATGTATTTAAAAGAAAAACAAAAACAAAAAGCGGTTGCTTTTTTTCCGTCAAAAAAGGTATAAACATTGTATTTGTGGGCCGCATCTGATCCATTTTGGGAGTCGCCGACTAAACTAGACAGGTACTTATGACCAAAAAAAAAACTAGACAGGTACTGGGAAACCGCCTTAATATGGGCTGGGCTGTCAATAAGGCCCACACTTTTCCAACCCTAGAGGACATGAGTGACGGGCCTCCCAATATCTTGACCAGGAAGCAAGAGTCAAGACCACCGTATATCACATATCTTCCTCGTCCACTACCAACCTCATCGAAGACAAACAATAATTATACTAGTACAAAAAGGGTTTAAGGCGAGGGGCTCTCATCAGTTCTGCTGGAATCAAAACGGCAGGAACGATATCTAGGGTTACGCTCAACTCTTTTTGCTGCGGACAGCCCTTCTCGTCCTACCTCCGTCTCCGATTTCGAAAACCATGGAATCACCTATTAACGACCCTGCTGTTGACGGAGAAAGCAACGATGCGAGGTCCTTTGGCCACAGAGAAGAGGAGGAGGATAAGTCTCAGCCTCTTACCGGTGATGGGGCGAGTCCCGGGTAGGTCCTTATCTTACTCGCCTCTTTATTCCTTCTTTTGTATACATGTAGGTTTCTCGTTCTTTTTGGTTTCTAAGAAAGCTTGAAACTAGAATCTGAGGGCGCTCAGCTTGTGACGAACTAGTTTCTTGAATATAGAGAACTGTAGCATTGCAGGGAAAGAAAATAGTTTTATCTTTTATCGTTTTGCTTCAAGATGGTATCTTTTTCCTTGCACCCGGGTCTATCCTTGCTGTTGTAACTTTTTCTGATAGTGTTCTGAATTTCTTAGATTTGATTCTAATTACACTCAAACCCCAATTGCAGAAAGATATTTATAGGTGGTTTAGCGAGAGAAACGACAATTGGTTAGTTCTATGTCTTATCGGTAGCCAATTCCTCTTCTTGTGGAAAGTAGTGTTTGTGTATTAGTTTCTTACCCCCGGTTCTTGGGATTATGTTTTGTCGCGCAGCTCAATTTGTTAAGCACTTTGGTAAATATGGCGAGATCACGGACTCTGTAATAATGAAGGACAGGAAGACTGGGCAACCGCGTGGATTTGGTTTTATAACTTATGCAGATCCCTCTGTGGTAGATAAGGTCATCGAGGATACTCATGTTATCAATGGCAAACAAGTAAGAGCCGTACTCGATATTTGACTTGGGATGTGGCTTTTCTCTCTTAGCACACGCCGGTTTTAATTAATCTTATGGGATCTTATAGGTGGAAATTAAACGTACAATACCAAGAGGAGCTGTTGGCTCCAAGGATTTCAGGACAAAGAAAATTTTTGTGGGTGGAATTCCCTCAACCGTGACTGAAGGTAGGCTGTCTTTGAACAGCTTGTTGGTTTTATTTATACTGCACAAGGGGGCGTGGACCTAGGCATAGGGCATGACATTGTATATGGGTGTAAAATCATATCAATAGGTTAATATTGGTATTAGCAATTGTGAAATAATCAATGAACTTATGAAAAGCCACCTAAAGTGTGTCTCATATATTTTACTAAGTGTCAGAATGGGGTTACTGGGCCTCTTTCTTGTCATATTAGTAGTTCATATTTGATGGGAAACTAGTATCCGATTTTGGACTGCAATTTGTGCAGATGAGTTTAGAGACTTCTTTACTCACTATGGAGAGGTCAAAGATCACCAAATAATGCGAGATCATTCCACCAATCGTTCACGTGGCTTTGGGTTTATTACTTTTGACTCTGAGGAAGCTGTTGAAGATCTCCTGGCTAAGGGGAACAAAATAGAGTTTGCTGGGGCTCAGGTAAGGACGTTTAGAGAATATGTCTTATGTTTGCATTAACTGCGTTATGCTCAACATATTTTTCACTGACTTTGTGGGCTAATGTACTTCGACCTCACTGCTAAGTTTACTTTTTTGGGCCGATATCTCACTTGTATATTTAATTGGATTTATGTGGACAAATGCATGCATCTGCAATTATGATAGTTGATTTGCTTGGAGGCTGTTTTATCCAAAGAAAAAACAACAAAAAATAAAGAAAGCCTTGTAGAGCATTGTAACCCGTGAGCCCTCCAATTGTTTAGCTGTTACAGACAAAATTATGTTGATAAATTAGCTGATGTAATGATTTAGGTCAGCAAGGGGATTAAGATTTACGCGTTTATCATACTATAAATTATGGCTCTAGGGTCACTTGTGGGAACTGTGAAAGAATAACTACTTGGTTATTGAGCCCCCTATGTTGTTTGGGTCGCAATATAGTTTAGGCTACTTCATGTCCAAATATTTTTTTGTTATGAATCGCTTTTTTTTTTTCCAGTTATGTATTATGAATCACTTTTTTAAGTGGCATTTATTTGAACATTGGTCCTGGGAACCACCGGCTTAAATTTCATTAGATCAGCCATATTTGAACCGAGGTTAAACCCAATAGAGTGTGCAGTAGAGCAGATTCTTTTCCAAATTCCTTTTGGAGTGGCAGTATTGTTGTTTAGCGGATGTTTTTGTGTTTCCATTTAATAAAATTGGCATCTGATGTTTGCTTTATCTAGTGAGCTTCATCTATTAACTTGCTGTTCCCCCAGCTAATCAATCCTGTGACTTGAAACTCAGTTATTTTTTTGTCTAAATGTTTGATCCGTAATGGGTTCAGGCCAAGACAATCTTATCACGATTCATTATGACTTAACATTTAACATCATTTTGATTGATGTGAAAATGTGGGGGAAAACTATTTCGTTCATTGAAGTTTTCTGTTAGATTCGATGTCAATAATCAATGGGTATGCTAACATTGCATATATCTCTTCTTTATAGGTGGAAATAAAGAAGGCTGAGCCAAAGAAACCAAACCCACCGCCGGCCTCCTCCAAGCGCTATAATGAGTCAAGATCTTCATTTGGTGGTGGGTACGGAGATGCTTATGATGGATTTGGTGGTGGCTTTGGTGTTGGGGGATATAGGTCAAGTGGTGTCTATGGTGGTAGGGGTGGTTCCTATGGTGGCTATGGTGGTGAATTTGGTGGGTATGGAGGATATGCTGGGGCTATGGGACCTTATAGAGGAGATCCCACCCTTGGGTACTCCGGTCGATATGGAGGCGGGTTTAGCAGAGGTTATGACCTTGGAGGATATGGTGGACCTAGTGATAGTTATGGGGGATACGGTGGTGTTGGTTCTTCAGGTGTGCTTATGGAAGTGGCTATGATGCCAGCTTGGGGGCGGATATGGCAGTGGTGGCGGTGGTGGTGTTGGAGGTTCCTTTTATGGGAGTAGAGGTGGATATGGTGGTGCAGGGTCTGGTCGATACCATCCCTACGGAAGATAGAAGGTTAGCAAGCGAGGATTTATAGTCTAGGACTAAATATCATGTCTAGCAGCAAAGAAAATTTGTATTTTGTTGTGTTTGGTTCTTCAATTTGGCCGGCTACAAAATTTCTTTAGTAAAACCAAAAAGTGTCCACGACGTTTTCTTTGAACACCCATGATGATTAGCATGCTCGTTCTGGGCCAACTTTTACATGACCAAACAATCTCTTTTCCTCTTGGGTCCTCATTTGAAACAGGTGGTTGTACTAAATTTTATTCATCATAATCATTTGTTGTATCAAATGTAACTACTGCTTCCTTTCTTATTCGTTCAAGTGAAGTGATTTCTCCATGGGGCACAACCCCCTGCCTCCCCTTCCTTTTGTCCAGATTGGAAGCGTCCACTGTTGCATCCTCTGCTTGAAGCAGTAGTGCACCTTCGCGCTTCACCAGATATGCGCTGTATGATTTGATTGTTTGGCAGCTTCAGGTGCTGAAATAAATCGTGTTAGAAGTCGGAACGGTGCAATTTGTTGTCCTCGTTACATTCATCTTATTGATTTTTACACCTGGGAGGTTATTTGGAGAGTCTAGTGTTCTAAAGAGTTAAGCAAGTTAATTTTTCACTTTGTTAAACATTGGTTCTGTTCCGTCATTCAATAATTATTTTTCAATCAATTTAACAATTCCACATCTAAATAAATATTATGTAAAACTATTACATAAAAAAATTAAATTAAAGCGTGGTTAATTATCCGGCTCACTTGATAATGAGCCTTTTCCAGCGGGTAGGTTTTATCATTTTCAGTTTTTGACCAACGATGGCACAATTTGTCTGTCCTTGTGAAAAATCTTGCTTTTAGCCTTTCGGAGCCAATTAAAGACTGAATCAACTGGTAAAAATGATATTTATACACGTGTACTCTGAAGCCTGCTCGAATGTTGACGACAACTCAACGATTTTTTTTTTAAGTTAAAAAAAATCCGTTAGGAAATATGCCCACTCCTCTCCTGTCTTGCATTTTCCTTATTTCCTGTGTGATCCCACCATACAAAAAATCTTGAAATTTTTCTGGCTTGGCATTCACCTCTTGAAATCGTAGCTACAATTACGCGGATACCAGCTTGAACCGAGAATTGGCGTCAGGCAGGTGTCGTCGAACGGTCGTAGCAGCGGAAAACTTGGAGTAGCCGCAAAAAGGAAAATAGAAAAAAAAATTTTGGAGACCCCCGAAAATTGGAATCTCAAGGATGGCAATGCCAACCTGCGCCATCGGCCTCGGTCCTTACCAGAAGGTGTCCTTATACCTGAACTGTTGTGGAGTTTTCAATTTGTCCTACGTTTCCCTTCCAAATTCTTCTCTGGTTCCTCTGATTATTTATTTATCTATTTTAAATTTGCAGACAAGGTCGTTTGGGGTTTCGTGCAGGAAGAGAGACAGAGAACGAGAAAGAGATAAGAATCACCCGTACAAAGTTATCGAGATTACCCCTCCACCCAAGAGTCTGGGAATTCGTTGCTTTCCCCCTGTAAGGCCCCAACTCTTCTATTTTTATTTTAATTGAATTCAAAACCTTTAATCTTGAATAGAAAGTAAAACCATTTGCCGGGTTTGAATTGCTCAGCTTAGACGTAAAGGGTAATTTGGTAAGGCGAAGTTCAGAATTAGGAGTTCTTTATTAAAAAAAATACCTGAAGAATTAAGAGTTTAAATATAGTGAATATCACAGTGGATTGTTTTGGTTTGCCAGGGGAATGGGACTATAACAAGGGATAATACCGACAATGAAATTCTAGAGTCTATGCCCGATGAATCATTTTATTCCAGAAATTCACCGGTGTAATGGTTGGTAAAATGATCTTTCCCTCAACACAATCTAGGATCTAAATATCATGCGAGTTCCTTAATTGATAGGGTACTGGAACTGACATTTTGGCGTCATTGAGTCGGGGCAACATTTTCAAGTAGATATTCGTTAAGCTTCTTGACGTCTTTGAAGAAATCTTAAGCTAGACCCGTCGGAGTATGTTTTCTGTGGCTGTTTTTTGGCTTAAAGAGGTCACTAAAATGCTTTGATGTTGGAAAATTGAGCATCAATCTTTGGTGTTTCTGAATAAAAGAATTGGTGCACTTATGATCACGATCCGAAGCTTATTTATGCTGATAGCATTACTTTGTGAGAATGGAAGCCTGGGCTGATACCTGGTGATGATGAATGATCATATCCTCCACTTTTGTTCATCCAAATTTGTTTTATTGCAGTGTAATTGGCTGGCAATGTTGAGGACCTATATGAAGGCCAACAACCATCCTAGACTGTCCTGCTGATAAGTTAATAGCAATGCTTTCCATTAACAAATACAACTGGCTTTCCTTGGAAAGAAACACCTTCAGCTCAATGAACTTCTGTTAGAAACTAAAATGTGCCTAAGTCTAGATACATGGCTATTTCAGCCTCTACATTTTGCACCCTCATAGATGAATCAATATCACCAAGGATCCGTATTTGGTGCTCATCAGGTGCTCACTGTTCAAATGTAATTTGGACAGTCCAGATTTAATATTTTTAAATAATTATTTTAAAATAGAAAAAATTATATTTTCAAAGAATGATAGTTAAAAGATTATCTTTATTTTTTATCCTATACCTATTAAAATAATCATTTTAAAAAAATAAAATAAAATTCCAGATCCGATGAGCATTGGGTGCTCATTAATTTTGATGAGCACCCAATGCAAATCCATATCACCAATGATACAAATTATGAGGAGGTGGTAATTTTTGTACCAGTTTTCCTCTGACCTCACATCAGCTGCTGCATGTTGATAAGCACCCGTTGGTACAAGAGTAGAAGTCTCGCAACACCTTTTGCTCCTTTGATACACAAGAGTGGCTATCAAGGACTACTGAAAGAGAGTGAAAATGTCAAACAGATAATTATTTGTTTCCATGTGAGTTTCCTGATTTTACCAACAGCTAATACAATAAAGTACCTACCTCAATTTTTTAAGGGGATCATATGCACCAAGGCAAGAGGTATACTCATAATAAATTTAGAGAAGTTAATGAGGAAGCTGTATACAACGACAGAAGCATGCATGCCAATAATGAATAAGGTTGCCAATATGTGGGCAGTTTTATGATGCCATCAGTAATGTTTTGCTACACGCACTCTGTTGCATGAATTCCTCCCCCGGTTATTGACTTGTTGGTACCATGGAATCAACTCTAAAGGTCTCCGGTCTTAGTTGCGAAGGTTTAGATATGGGTAAGTTGCTAGTAGAAGCTAAAGTGTGAGTTAGATTATTTGAATTGGAGTATATATCAAATTGTTATGGAAACTACACTTTGGACAGTGAGAACCATCCACATGTTGGTTCTTATGGTGAGCCCTTGGCCGGCTTACCAGACAAGGATTGGCTGTTAATCATGATAGGCTTGTTTCTGCTTTGAGAGATATCCCTTCCTGTGAAAGGCTGCTTTAAAGGGAAGATTGCAGACCTTTGGCATGCTTTCTTAATATGGAGCTTTTCACAATTGAAACTTGAAGACGTGTGTTATATAGATCAGGCAGATATCGTGCTAACATGAAAACTTATGGCTGTGAGGTGTAGTCACTTCTAGGAAGCAGATAAGCGTATAATTGAAGACATTCCACATGTTGAAGCTCACTGTAGCTAAAAGCAAAGGAGAACAAGTTTTTGGTATATCTAATTTAATAATGTAAAGAATAAGGCTGTGATTGATTCATTGGATCTTGCTGTTTCCAAATCTCTAATAAGGGAATGGTAGACGGGCCCATATGAGATTAGGACTTGAAGCAAGTTATTCCGTCTCGTATATGTGGATGTCAGTTACCTTTGGGGTTCAGAAAAATTAGTGGTAGATTCTTTAGTTGAACCTTTTCTGCTACAGTTTGTTAAAATATAATTGATCACCTGTCATGTTGCCCATAATACTTTGCTAATTCAATTATGTAAACTAGTGTTCCAACACGTGAGAATGGAAACAAAAACATGCAACCTTTTCAACTGGCCATTCACAAAACAATGCATAATCTTATTGTTTTTTTCCCCTTATTTTCTTCCGAATGCAGAATTTGCAGTGTGGGGAGAGTGTAACAATAGAAGGGCATGCTTATACCATTTCAGCTGTGACACACCGGTACCAGCTTCGGAAGGGAAAATACGAACTGGGTGAGAAAAGACTTGATGTTTTGTCCACTGGGAGATACATATTGAATTTATATTTAGAAAACTTGTTAGAACAATCTTGATAAACGTATTTAATCAAGTACCTATCTGATAACAAGATGTATCGTTCTGATCCTGTGTATTTGTCTGGTAAATTAAAATCTACATTGCTGTTTGGCGAAATGAAAAGGCCTAGTTCTATATTGCTGTGTCCTGAACTTTGTTGGCTTCTATCCAGTTCATGGGACCTAACTAGTCAGTTTTTTTTTTTTTTTAAATAATCATTGCCTTGTAGTATTGTACCTATATGACTTATCAACTCCTTTGTAACGTGGTAAGTTGGAAATTCATGTTTGGGTTTTTCATGGTGTGGTACTTTACAACCCAAAGCCTGCACTTGAGGGGTACCTTTTGATTCAGAAAGGAGAAGGAACCCCCACGTGCAGCACAGGCAAGAATGGCAGAGTCCTTTTAAACGTAGGACCGACCTCAAGAATTGATATTGAGTATAATGGCACAACAATTTCATGAGCAATGTGCAGTTGTGGTGCCTAGTCTTGTCGGGTAGGTCGCTAATAATTAAGTCAAGGGGTTAAATTCAATCCCTCTAGTGCAAAGTGCACAAACATATGGGACAGATAAGGCTGCATTAGTGAGCTAGTTGTGACTGCCGATATGTTCCTCTCTTTAAGATTGATACTGTAAAGCACATAGCTTTATTATTCCCTGTTTTGAAGCAAGTCCGATTCTCATGAACTGCTCGTTTGTAACCTGTAGAGCTCGAATATAGGAACAGATCTTTCGCATGATCAAAAAACAATTGCTTCAAAACTTGGTATTTTTTATTTTAAGGGATAGGCACTGCCAGCTGAAGTTACGAATGGAACTGCACCTACCATGACGGGCTAGATTAGGTTTTTCATTCCATGAAACAACAGTAGCATCCTGTGGCCAGCTGTTTATCTTTAAGTGGAGGCTCCACGATGAGGGGATTGCTCATTATTATTAGCAGTAAATATCTAGTATATACCCACAAAAAAAAAAAAAACAGTAGCAAGCCAGGCTAGCTAGTTGTTTGGGAAAGTGAAAAAAAAAAACTTTTTTTGTTGGGTTTTTGGAGCTCAATTAAGAGGTTAGAAAGATTGAAATTGCAGTTATGGAGGATGGAGATGAACACGGTGGTAGAGGATGGAAAGGGGGAGAGAGCTAAGGGGATGATGAGAGGGTAGTGCACACTGAAAATGATGGGAGAAACATGTTTAGATGATTGGTGACATTAAAGTGGTCCCCACAAATTGCACGTTGTCTGAGGACCCACCTCACCACCACCATCATTTTCTGTTGAGGACCCCACATCCATTCATTCATGTACATACGTGGTACGTCTCCCTATTTATTTTTTGCATGATAATTCATCTCAGTGTGAGTCTCATATATTAATTAAATTTAAATTTAAATACACACATATGCCTTGTACGAAAAATTTCCTGCTTTCGTGTCCGAGTTTCTCCTTGCCTATATCAATGGAGCATTGGAGCTGTCAATTTTTGATAGGGAGAGAACTTGTAGCGTTAATTTTGCGAAAAAAGACTAAATGTGAATGGTTATACTCACGCTCGTAGTGAGATTCACCGAGGGCCCCCTTTTTCCCGACCAGGCCCACTGCCCCCTGCCGGCTGCCCCCATTTGCTTCGATCAATAATTATAAAAAAAACTTTTATATTCTTGTAAAGCATTATTATTCTTAACAGTGCTTATTTTTTATTTGGAGATATCAAGTCCAAGGCCATTTCACATTCATAAAAATCAATTTCATTTTGTTTTCTTTGCAGTCTCATTAAACAAGGCTTCGTAAATCGAATTTTAAAAAAAAACAAAAAATTATGTGAAATTTAATGTCTTAAAATACGAAGAAAAAATAAAAAGATTTAAAGTGTTTACACATATATAAACACGTGTTGAATTGTTTGAACTACCAATTAGCCTCTCTCGCAAAATTTCAAAAATAGTTTAAAAAACGTATTAAAGTGCATGTCTTATTTTTCTTTTTATTTTTTCACACAGCCAGAATTAGAATTAATTAACCAAATTATTGGATGATATGGAGAAGCATGTAAGTGGTGACAATCATGGCGACTACTCAACTACCATAAAGGTCTCTTTCTCTCGCGCACACTCTGGACTGGACTGCACCTGGTGGGTCCACGTGTCCCTCCCCCCTCCTTTGATACGGGCCCTTCCTCATCTTCCACTCCTCAATTCGCCGTCCATCTTTTTTATTCACTAAAAACTAAAAATTGAGCGTATTATTCATTATTGAATATTTATAGCTACGGAGCTCATTATTTTTCTTTTGTAGTCATACTCACTCTGATTCGTCCGTACTTTAAAACAATTACTCCAACTATAATTTAAATTTTAAACTAGTAAGTCGCTCTGTTTCTGGCCTGTTAACCAGATAGATTAAAATAATTTAATTTGAATTGAACAGTACGAGGGATACCCCCCAAAAAAAAAACTCATGTTTGAGAATTAAGTTTGAAATTTATAATAAATATTCGAAAATTTCTTCTTTTTTTTAATTTTTATAAGTTTTTCACTCAATTTTGTGGAATTATGAAGAATCTTTAAACTCATTAATAGTTTGTGTTATTTTGTTTACACTAGTTATAAAAGAAGAAAGTATTTTCCAAAGTCAGTATCTATGGAGTTTTCAAGAGTCTAAGAAACATAGAATTACAACATTATAAAAGAGTTTCACAGTCTAAGATTTTTTTAAAAAAAACGTTACAAAAACTATTGTTTTTGTTGCTGTTACTCTTAAAGTTCCCATTTTCAGATCCTTGTTTAATTACTACCTCCGGTCTTAATTATACTATTATGAATTAATTATACCAATAGAATGATTACCATGTGTATTCAAATTAGCAGATAACTTCCATATTTTTTCAGATATCACTATCTTCAATAATCTGTTTAATTAAAATAAAACTATATCATCTTCCAACGGTATGCTTTATTCATGTATAATCAGAGCACACACTAGTACATAAATATTACGAATCAATATCAACATAAAAATATAAAATTGCTACAAATAGTATCTCTCATTACAAATTTCATAATTTATTTAAATACAAAAAATTACCGTAACGTGTTATAAGATTTCTTCGCAAAAATAGCTCTATAAAGGAATTTGGATAAAATTAAAATAAAGGTGTATGACTGGATTAAAGGGGGAAAAAACATAGTACTGTGTGATTATGGGGGAAAGTTTCACCAAATGCGTAGAATAGAATGATGCATGGGAAGTGACAGCCGGCCACGTGGTAGGAGTCAGATTCATGTGCTCGCATGTGAGGTTTCCGTATTCCCGCCATTGTTGTTAATACGCGCCGTTACTTAACGGCCATGTGACTCCTTTCAATGACTTTAGATGTTGTTGCCCTGAATCTGACAAACGATCTTTTTGTGCCAATTATGATTAATTAAAAAAATAAATTGATATTTCAGTATTTAAAAATAATTCTCGGTCCTTAATACTGATTTTTTTGTCAATAAATTTAACAATGTTAAGGCTAAATTAGACACAAAAATTCATTCTTTTCTTCTTTTCTTTTTTTTTTGCCCATCAAAATATTATACAGGCAATTGATTTTATTTTTAGAGGCTGTGATAGTCACTATCCTATATCCTTAAGAGCATGCTGTGGATAAAATTATATCACTTATTATTGACTAACCATGTGCACAGGATTCCAATGTCCTTAACAGACGATTTGGCTAATCCTGATTGGTTTAAATTTTTTTTATAAAAAAAAAAAGCCACAGACCCATTTATCTATTGATATTCATCGGTGACGTGCCCTAGATCACCGCCGGTGATGTTACCGTACATTGCTATTCTATTCATGTGGATGATATGATATCTGCTCTTTGTACTTTCAGCTATATGTTTCTCCCCCCCCCCAAATTTCAACAGTACACTGATTAATTTTTACTGGCCAGAAATTCAAATTTTGTATATAAGAATCAGGTTGATTTAATTATTGTGATGAGAGAAAAACAGGGAATGATTTGGGCGCGCACGCTGGAAATTAATGTAGAGGGTGGACAACAAAAAAACACGCAATTATTTCAGCCTTTTTCTTGCTTTGGCCATGCTTCCCCGTTTCTTTCTATTCTCCCTGGCCAAAGTCAAATTAAAATTATTTCATACTTAACAGGGAAATTTATTTTTCAGTATTTTCTAACTTAAAATTTCATGAGGAAAGCTATTTAACTTTTTTTTTTTTTCTATTACCTATACTGTACCATATAAGTTCTGAATTCTTTTTTGGTTTTAACAAGGCGATGGCATTTCTCCGAGAAATACTTCTCAATAGTCAATATCCAGTCATCGGCTCATGAATCGTGTGATTGTGTCAAGGGTCATTACTTATTTTTCATTCCTCGGTATATCTGAAAAATTAGATATTACCTTCGATCCTTAATATAAGATCTCGTTTGACTTTTATTTTGATCATAATTATAAAACCCCAATCTACTGTCTCTCATATTTATATATTTTTTTAAGGTAATCCCTTTAATAACGGTAGTTCTAGCCAATAAACTTGATTAGCAAGGATGTTTTAGGAAAAACAACACATATGTATTACAAATAACTTACTTAACTTATTTTCTTAATCACCTCAAATCATTCAATTAGCTCTTATAATTAAGATTAGAGGTAGTATTATTTATCCGTTATATATATATATTCCCCCTTTCTCATAGCCGTTTGGCTATGTGCAATCGATATTTTCTCCGTGATGCTACTTTTTAGATTTTTTTTCCGCCTCAGCGTGATCTTAAAAAACGGTTAATTGGTCGTATTTGAAAATGACATCGTCGAGATTAGAGAATACTAGCATGCATCGCTTTGACAATATCATTAAGCTTTAAATAGTGTCAATTATTATTACAATTATTAAAAAAACAGAATATGTCGTTGACTAATAAAATATTTGTTACACACTTAAATTGCATTGTCTAATCTCATATTCTTAGTTTTTTTTTTTATATATATTAATTCAACCGCAACTCAAGTCGTTTCGTGTAAGATTCTTGACCTCTGACAGAACATGACCCTATCTTTAATTTTTTTTTATATATATAAAAAAATGTTTGCAATTTTCGGTGAAAGCAGAAATATGTCCACACTCAATGGACATGTCAGACGTGGTCTTGTTTAGCTCGGAGGTCAAGAACAACAATGTATGCCAAATCTCCATGCTCATATGATTCCTATCCAACAAAACATTATTATAGTAATAATCTTATTAATAATTACACTAAACAAAAGTATCCCACCATTATCACTCCTCAAACACTACGAGATAATTCCAGAGGATGAGTTAATATGGCGTATTTCTTGTCCTTATTATTTTAGACTATCAAAACATCCAAAGTCTTGCCTTTATTATATTATACTATAACAAGCGTTTTATATTTAGTACAGAAAAAATGAATTGGATGCCCCTTTTCTTCGTACAGAGACCAAGCTCTGATCTCCATAATGTACTGTCAAAACTTGTTTCCTGTACTTGGCCGACCAGTTAAACAGAACATGATAAGATTATCTCTTGGCCTGGAGGTGACGAATGGTCCAGATTTTGAATGCCTGTAATACATATAACAAGGAGGGAATGCCTTAGGTTTCAGTGAAGTTAAAACCAGGGCGATGATATAAAATTTTGAAGCGGGTTAACTTCTCATAAAATTTTATATCATATATATATATAGATTGCATAGATTTACAGTGCCAATGTGATTCAAATATATCATCTGGTCCTTTTTTTTTGGGCAGCTTGCAACATGTATGAAAAGTTAAACAAGTCGACTCGGCCTCGTGGAGAACAAATCAGAAGTATTCAGTGTACATGGTATTTCATCATTGCAAAACTTTATCGTAGCTGAAGCCAATACAAGGAAAGAGGACCCAGAAATGAATATTAAAAGGAGAAAGGGAGTTTCCCCCGATCGTAAATGGGAGGGTGCCCCATAGGAGAAGCCATTTTCTCCGCGTAATCAAAGGCTTAAAATTTTAGGGGAAACAAGGACAAACAACGTCTAGGCGAGAGGGTGGGTTTTCTTGCAGAGGGAACATCCAAAAGATAAGGACGCCTTTTATTAGCTTTGCTTCTGAAGTTGGCTTCGTTTTCCCTCGTATCCATTCCTCCAAGACGCTCTCGCTCGTATCACGACGAAAACTACCACCACAATAACAAGAAAAATAAATAAATAAATAAAAACGCAAGCCTCTTTCCTTTTCTCTTCTCTCTACGACGCCCAAAAACAGCTCTTAATTATTATTATCATTGCTGTTTTCCTCTACAGTTTATTTTTTGTTTTGGTCCTTCTTTTCTTCGATCGGATCTGAGGGCTCTTCTTCGCAGTTTCGGAAAGACATCTCTCAAAGCTGTTTCACTTTCTGCCAAACTGGAATCTTACACACCACTTGCTCTGCCATGAAGCATTTCTCGCTCTGCATTACTCTTTCTCTTCTGTGACCAGGTGCTCTTTCTTGCTCTGTACTTTTGCTCCTTTCTTTATGGTTTTCTTCTTCTTTTTTCTTTTTCCCCTCTCACCCCGAATTGTTATTCCTTTGCGTCTTCCTGACTAGTAGCGAAGTGTAAAAGAGAGTTGATGGAGGTTTCTTAAGAATCGAACTTTAACTTAGGTATTATAGTTAAATGCATCTGGCATCTAAAACAGGAAGCGGCTTTAAGCAATCTTTTGGTTCTTCAAGTTATGGCTTGTTCCTTCCTTTCTTCCCACCATGAAGTTCACAGCGGCCGGAGAGTCACTTGGCTTTTTCAGAACCCTGTAAACGCTTCGCCTTGCCGTGTGAGAGTTCTCTGATTTTTCTCCAGGTCTAATGTCATTGTTTAGATATTTTTCTCATCCATGAAGTGTCTTCTCTTTCCGGGTTTAGGAGTGTTTATTTTCATCTGATTTGGACTTCGTTTTCTTGTTCACAACTTTCCACTTAGGGCCAGCCGTCGCTGTGTAATTTACTCCGTAATGTTTGTGATTCTCCTCGATTGGACGGTTTTCCGGAGATTGAATCTGTGATGGCTTGATGGGGTCTTCTGCAGATTCTCTCTCTTTCTCTGTTTTTTTCCCTTCAAATTTGGGCCGTTTTGAATTTGCTTCTGGGTCGTTTCAATTAATGTCCTTTATGTCAACCCCTATAATTATCCGGACAGATTTTTTTAATTAAAAAATATAAAGATGTGATATACGTTTTCAGTGCAGAAGATTCTGTAAATAATAGCTTTGTCTCAAAGCTTTTTAACTAAGCAGGCACAGTAATTCACTGCGATTCGTTGGATTTTGCAGTGAGAGTACGTTTGTAGGATATGTCGATGGAGTCACCTGTCAATGGAGGCGAGTCTATATCAGAGGTTCAGAATTCGGTTTCTGCGCAAGATCACGACTCTCCTTCGACATCTGAAACGCCAAATCTTCTTCTCGACCTCCCTTAAGAGCATCATCAAGAAATCAGGCGGCTCCTTCCACGACCTATCACACTGGTCATCCTAATTACGGAATTAAGATTCACCAAAAGCATCCTTACCAGGAAATCAACCATGTGCAGCATCAAGAACTGCCAAATACGGCCAAGCAACATCACAATTCTAGTGGAAAATCAGGAGAAATTAGTTCAGGGAAGAATATATCTACGATAGAAACAAAGAATCATGATGCAAAAGGCATATCAGCCTCATCTAAAGGAGTTGGTGATCAAACGAAGAGTTGCTCTCGGTCAGATGTAACTTTTTGTGCAAGTCCTCAGAATAGCTTCTATTCTGCAGCTACCTATTCAGAAGCCAAACAAAGTTTCGTCAATACTGAAGTGAGTGAGTGTGTTAGTGTGGATAAGTCAGGTGAAAGTGGTGAAGCCACTAACTCTTGTGACTTCAATGAGAGCAGGAAGACCAGTATATGTAGAGGGAGTACTGGGAGCGATGTGAGTGATGAGAGTAGCACCAGTAGTTTGAGCAGTGCGTTGTATAAACCTCACAAGGCTAATGATATAAGATGGGAAGCGATTCAAGCCGTGCGAGCTCGCGATGGGGTGCTGGAAATGAGGCATTTCAGATTGTTGAAGCAATTGGGATGTGGAGACATAGGAAGTGTGCATCTTGCAGAGTTAAGCGGCACAAGGACATGTTTTGCAATGAAGATAATGAACAAAACGGAGCTGGCTAGTAGGAAGAAGCTTCTGAGGGCTCAGACAGAAAGAGAGATCTTGCAGTCTCTGGATCACCCTTTTTTGCCCACATTATATACACATTTTGAGACAGAGACGTTCTCTTGCTTGGTAATGGAGTTTTGCCCTGGTGGGGACTTGCATGCGCTGAGGCAAAGACAGCCTAGGAAGTATTTCTCGGAGCATGCTGCCAGGTGAGCTATTCTTGTTCCTGGTTGCCTCTGTACATGTTTAACGACGTGCTGGACGGTATGCAAATAATCATGAGTCAGTGAATTTGATGTTAGATAATGCCATATTCTGGGATCTGTAAACTCGAATACTAAATGATAGTAGTGAGGAGCTATAGTGGTTCAGGGAATCTCCTTGGGAGTACGTAGAGAAATGACCTTGTGCTGAGAGATTTTCATGAGGTACACTTTGATGACTATTTGAAGGTTTAGATTTGGTCAAATAGCAAAAAAAAAAGACGACCTTTTGTTTATGATTCTAGGATCTTTTACCTCCATTGGAAATCCATTTTATTTCGCTAAAGTGGTTCCTGAGATTTTCAAGTGAGAAAGATAATTTTCCTTGTCCGCTGTCATTGCCTAAAATCTGCCATGTTTTCTCAAATCAGGATGGGGAATGAGAATCCCAGTCTTGTTTCAGAACTATTTCTTGCTTGCTATATCTCTCCCTCTTTTTTCTTGGGTGCTCTTTGCTTTCTTACTTACATCCTTTCTGCTTAGTTTAGTCTCTATTTCCTCTTCTGCACCATTTATTGTGATTATTCGAGATTTCTATGAACTATTTTTGGTGTTGCAAACAGTGACCTTGTGAATTTCAATCTGGTGAATTCCATGACTAGATTCTCCTATCACACACAGTTACTTGTCAATCAAATTCGCATGTTTTAGCTCATATCTTTTGTCTCAATCATCAGTTTCTGTTCTTTTTCCAGCTCGAATAATTGGTGTATGTTGGTTGTCATCCATAGCTTTCGAGCTTGATTGACTGCTAAAGAGAATCTGATATCCTATCAATCACGTTGCCATTCTAATAGCCTGCTATGCTGTGTCGCCACTCCCAAGTCTTATCCAACGAACATGGTCAAAATATTGAAATAAATATAGCAAATAACCCGTTAAGTAGACGCAGTCACATGAAAGATAATTAAGTGCTTATTATTCCATTCATTCACCTGGTATTTGCCGTACAGGTTTTATGTAGCAGAAGTTCTTCTTGCTTTGGAATACCTTCACATGCTTGGGATCATCTACAGAGACCTCAAACCAGAGAACGTGTTGGTGCGTGAAGACGGTCACATAATGCTCTCTGACTTCGACCTCTCTCTGCGTTGCGCCGTGAGTCCGACTCTCGTAAAATCGTCAAACTCAACCCTGGACGGAAGAACTTCGGGATACTGCATTCAGCCGACCTGCATCGAACCGACCTGCGTGATGCAGCCAGATTGCATCCAGCCCTCCTGTTTCACTCCTCGATTTCTATCCGGCAAATCCAAGAAAGACAAAAAGCCCAAGCCAAAGAACGAAACGCCACACCAGGTGACTCCTCTCCCGGAGCTCATCGCCGAACCCACAAACGCCCGTTCCATGTCCTTCGTGGGTACACACGAATACTTAGCACCCGAAATCATCAAAGGCGAAGGCCACGGAAGTGCAGTAGACTGGTGGACGTTCGGGATATTCTTGTACGAGCTTTTGTTCGGAAGAACGCCGTTCAAGGGGTCGGCTAACAGAGCGACTCTGTTCAACGTGGTGGGGCAGCCACTGAGGTTTCCAGAATCACCCACCGTTAGCTTCGCTGCTAGGGATTTGATCAGAGGATTGCTCGTGAAAGAGCCTCAACATCGTCTGGCTTATAGACGAGGAGCCACGGAGATCAAACAGCACCCGTTCTTTCAGAACGTGAATTGGGCACTGATACGGTGTGCAAACCCGCCGGAGGTTCCAAGGATAGTGGCCCTGAAAGAGATGGCGGCTCAGAAAGTGCCCGGCGTTAAGCCTGCCGGTAACTATTTAGATATTGATTTCTTTTGATCCTTCAATGTGTTTTATGGTATCTCCTGTGTGTTGTATCGGATTGAATTGGCGGGCAAAAAAGTTTCTGCTCTCTCGTTTAAACAAACGCCTCATTTCTGTGCAAAAAGAAATTGTGTTTGTGCATAATTGGCTCGTCTCTCTTCTCTGCACTCGAAAGAAGATTCTCACCTTTCCCACCATACACACCTGTGGCTGCGACTGTAACCATGAGATCTGATACTTCAAAGTGACCGCTTCTACTGCAAATAATCTTTGCAGGGTCCTGTTACCTGTGATGCCATTGCCACTCATCAAATTACGTTGGTTTCCTTGGTTATAAATTTCGGATATTGCCCCAGTGAGTCATAAGGATATGTTAGGGGCAGTAATCATAGATTCACACATCACTAGCTTAATTTTTCCTGATAACGTACATTTTCATGGCCATTCAAGACAAACTCTGCCGAAAACTTCTCTCGCTGTTTATTTATTTAGTTTTTTTCCTCTTAGGGTTGGGCATTACGTTTTGTTTCTAGACTAGCTTGTAATATCTATGACTTTATATAATAAATCCTGATTATTATATATACTGATATGGTGCTAACCCCGCAAATAGGCCCTTTTTGTTTTTGGTACGTCAGACTGAGGTGCTGGCATTGGTATTTTATACAAGGTAAATATAGTGGCTTCTAAGTTCTAATCGATTTTGAACGATATATTAAAGACTGCGACCTTCGCTGCCAGTTTCCTAACACATACTTTTGTCGTTGGGTACATAATCAAAGTGCCCCTCTGCTTTTTTTTTTTTTTTTTTTTGTAATCTTTTGAAATTGTGGTAAAATGTTTGTGAAGCGACATGAAAATAATGTAAAGAGGCTAACTAATGAGAGTTAGTCTGCAGAAGAGGTTAGTTTTCACAAAATTTCTGTTAGGAAAGGTCTCAAATTAAGTGTCTGATATTATTTCAAACAAACTTGTCTTTAATGGGAGATTACATGTTCCTAGCAAAAAGAAAACTACAATAAAATAAGCGGGGTCCTTTGGATCAATCACGGTTGGAAAATACGTCTAGGTTCTGTGACGGGGAGAGACGAAAGAAGCATATGATGAGAGGCGTGAATGCGGACGTAACAACTGTGAACAAGACGGGCCTTGATAACCTGGCAGGCCCACTTAAGTTTTGACCAAAGAAGGCCCACTTTTGGAGTAACAGCAGATTGCATTACCAAAAAACAAAAGATAGGTCCCAGTGTCACACTGCCCGCCGCCTTTAGAAATCGTAAGAGCCTGCGTCATGTCGCATGCAAACTTCTTTCCTCGCGTTTTGTCTCCTCGCTTTAACATTCTTTAAGGTATTTTGGCCGTTACTCTGTCTTAAATATAAAAATTAATTAAACATTTAATTTGTTTATTATATTTATTTATTTTTCTCAAAACAATCATGTTAAAAAAACTTTATTCTAATACATATAATTAATAAAGATAATTTAAAAAAGACAACACATATTCATTATAAATAATAAAATTAAATAATTTTTTAATATTTTCAAATTAATTAAAGGACCAAGAATATTTTAAACTACATGCTTTATTCATATACTCCTCCAGTCCTTAATACAAAACCTAATTGTTAAGTTAATTTTGGTTCTAAATATAAGACATATTTCTCATATTTATCATTTTTTCCTAAATTATCCCTATAGATACTTCTTCAACTATAATCAAATAAATAAAGAATGAATGATATTAAGAAAAATGATTATGATGCTTTAGGAAAAACATGTCGTATTTATTATAATTAACTAACTTACCTAACTTCTTGAATCTAATCAAATTAGTTAAATAAATCTTATATTAAGAATTAGAAGAGTCTTATCAGGAAAAAAAATCCAGACACACTAATACATAAACAATTATACACTACAAATCATAATTCATATAGACACACAAAAATTACTCCAATAGTGGTATGTTGTAATATTTCTCTACGAAGGGAGCTCTATACATAAACTTCAACAATTTATGTGGATCTTTGTCACAAAAAGAGAACAATTTATGTGGATAAAAATACTCTAAACGCTTTTACCCCCCGGGGGGGGACTCTAAACGCAAACGCACTAAAGAATCTAAATAATCTCAGGTGGAAAAAAATCCAAAAATCCTATATACGGTGTACGATCGGATTAAAAAAAACATGTTGTTACATGGGCAGAAGCTTTACTAAATGCGTAAAATAAAATAACGCATAGGTTTTGAGGTAAAGAATAAAAAAAATAAAATTATGCATGGGAATTGGGAAGGGACGGCAAGCCATGTGAGAGGAGTCAGATTCACGTGCGCACACGATGACAAACATCATTGTGCTATCGTGGTGGCCAAGTATGTTAGAATTACTATTATAAACACATAAATTATTTTGTATGCAAATTAAGACAAATTTTTTTTCATATTTTTATTATGTATTTTGTAAGTTATGATTCAAAATATTCTTATAAATTATTCAAAAACAAGCTCTAATATAATTTCACCAATTTAAATTTAAAATTTTTAATTAATAATTTTAAATAATAATTTTGAAAAAAAAATGGTTAAGAAATTATATTTATTCTAAATTTTGTACTTATTAAAATATTAAAAAAAAAAAGAAATTAAAACAGTGCCAGTTTTCGGTCTCATCGTTCACGGGGAACCAGCACAATGGGGACTGTGAAGCTCCTCACATCATAGGACATAGATCGCCCATGTTCGTTTAATTTTATTTTATTCCAGGATCAATATACTCTTCTGATTTTTAATATATAACCTAATTATTAAATTAATGTTGATCATAAATATAAAACTTATTTATTATATTTATCAATTTTTTTAAATTATCTCTATAAATACTCCTTCAACTATAATCAAGTAAAACAGGAAGAAAGGATATTAAAAAAGATGATTATGGTGTTTTAAGAAAAACATGTCATATTTTTTTCATTAATTAACTTGCTTAAATTTTTTAATCTAATCAAATTAATTAAATAGCTTTTATATTAAATATAGGAATATGATTTTTGTCTTTTTCTGCTGTGACCGTGAATGGGGACAAATTGCAAGCTGATATTGAAATTGGATCTTTCAATACATCGTACCTTACGAACATGAAAAGTCAATAAATCTTATAGGGGTAATTAATCTCCAGGTCCTTATAGTTTTATCTGATTTTTAATTAGATCCTTATAAAATTGTTTCTTTTTATCAGATCCTTTTACTTTCGTGTGTTTTTAATTAAGTCCTTCTATTCTATTTTTTTATCAGGTCCTTATAGTTTCACTTTTTTTTTAATTAGGTGCTTTATAGTTTTTGAAAAATTATTTATTAACTCTATTCTTTAAAATTAATAATTATATAATTGGACAAAATAATTAATATAATCATTTAGTAATTAATAAATAATCAGAATAATAATTATACTTAAATATAAATTATTTATAATCATATTTTAATTTTAGATAAATTTATTATTATAATTTGAATTTTATAATTATAAAAATTTGAATTGAAAATAAATAATATATTTGTTTAACTAAAAATTTAAAAGAATATTGACATAAGATTGTTACAATAATTTATTATTTTTAAAATGTTATTATTTGTAAAATAAAGAATAAAAACTAGAAGGACCTAATTAAAAACAAAGTGAAACAATAAGGACCTGATAAAAAAGAAAAAAATTATAAGGATTTGATTAAAAATATATGAAAGTATAAGGATCTAATAAAAAAAAGAAAAAAATTATAAGAACTTGATTAAAAACTAGTTGAAACTATAAAGACTTATATTTTAATTATCCCAATCTTATATTATCCGAACCCAATTTCAATCCCTGTCCCTCTTTCCTAGGTATCAAACGGGGTCCACCTTAATGCCGCGTTTCCAGAAAGCAGAGCCAATAGTTAATAATTTAAGAAAAATTACGAGTGAAGATCATTTTTAAAAATTATTTTTATATTTTACGAGCTTAGCGCATGCAATGCAACCGTGGCGCTCAAATTCATTCCCTGGAAGCTCACTGCGCCCCTTTAAGATAGCCTCTCGGGTTCCTTTCTCTCCCGCATCAGTATCATCGACAACTAAGAAATTCCTCAAACCCTATCTCTGGCTTTCTTCATGGCTTCCGAGAACTTCTCCATCGCTGCTGCCGATGACTCCAAGCACGGATTCAGCAGGCCGGAGTTGTACAAGGAGAATCTCGCCGGCACCGCCGATGCATATGACCGTCACTTGTTCGTCTGCTACAAGAACCGCCAGGTTTGGCCTTCAAACGTCGAGACCTCTGACTCGGATCCGCTCCCGAAGCTTCTGGCAACAACTGTTAAATCCCGTAAGAATGATATCACCATAAAGGTTTGTGGTTAATCTGGTCATTAGGCTCCTTAATAGTTGCATTGCTCAGTAGTTGAGTTAGTTCTGAACGATGAAAGTTGATTGATTCGTGTGGTGACTAGTCGGTGGTTTGATTCTATTTGGCAGACTAAGATTACGGTATGCGAGGCACGAGAGGAGGCTGGCTTCTTGGATGGCGACGTGTTGCTTTTCCCGGAAATGATCAAATATAGGTAAGCCCTCTGAACACGTTACGATCTTACTGCTACTATGTATATATATGATCTTAGCGTAATGCCCCTAGCTGTATTTGTTGAACTGGAGTTGTAACGGCTTTATCTATGGATCGGATTTATTGCTCTGGAATGAATGTGTTTTTAATTTCACTATTTTGTGTGATAAGCCTTGGCAGAAATGTAGCTTGTTTGAGTCTAATAACTATATCCGAAATACCAATTCCCTAGTAAGTACTCCTCCTTAATTTAATATAAGACTTATTTAACTAATTTGATTAGATTAATAAAATTAAGTAAATTAGTTAATTATGATAAATATGGCATATTTTTTTAAAATGCTATAATTATGTTCATTAATATACTCACACACTCTCATATTTGATTATGGTTGAAGGAGTATCAATAGAAATATAATTTTAAAAAATTAATAAACATGAAAAATGGGTTTTACATTTACGACGAAAATCAACTCAATAATTAGATTCAACATTAAAGATCAGAAAAGTATGACGTGTGAATATCTTACAACTTTGCAAATTGAAGTTTCTTAGAGTCGTTCAAAGCAGGTCATATCTGAATTCTCAAAGGCATGTCTCAAAGGCATGCGTGTTTTCTAAGAAATGAGTTTGGATGCTTATCAAGAGTAATAAGTATCTATAAACTCATCAGATCTAAAAAGTTTAGATTAGGTTTAGATTTCATTTTTTTAGATTTTTAAATGATTATTTTAATAGGTATAAAATTTAAAATAACAGCATCTTAACTATCATTTTTCAACCAAAAAAAAAGATTTTTTATTGCAAAATAATTAATTAAAAAATTTAAATATGTAGTGTGCACGTTGAATATTTAAGAAGTTAGGGAATCTTATATTATATTAAATACGTTGTGTTATTTCTGAGGTCTTGTCTTTTTCTGATTGAAGGGGTTTGACAGTGTCAAACATCGATGGCTTTGTGGAAGATGTTATGGTGAATGGGAAGCCATGGTCTGCTGGAGTCCCGGATGAGATGGCTGGTTCCTATGTGTTTGTTTGCTCTCATGCAAGCCGTGATGTTAGATGTGGTGTTTGTGGGCCAGCTCTCATCGACAAGTTTAATGAGGAAATTGAGCTTCGAGGTTTGAAGGATCAGGTGTTTGTCTGGGCATGCTCTCATTTAGGCGGCCATAAATATGCTGGCAATGTAATCATATACTGTCCAGGATCAGATGGAAAAATTATGGGTCACTGGTAGGCTCTCAGATCTCATCTAACATTATTCTTCCACGTTGAAGAGATTATTAAATATTGATATTTTTTATGTGGCTCTTGATAACTAATTTCAGGTACGGTTATGTTACTCCTAATGATGTGCCTGAATTTCTGGATCATCATATTGCGAAAGGAGAAGTCATACAGCGCCTTTTGAGGTTAGTATGATCGGGCAGTACAAGCATCTTTGAGTCTGTCTACTACGTGAATAATTAGACTTGATATTTTCTCTAGTAGTGTTCTTAAGTGTTGATTTATGGAATCAGCTGCATGCATCTCAAGTACTTTCTTAGTCTCTTGCACAGAAGGAATGCTAAATTATTTGCATGCAAATTTTTGCAGGTGCCAAATGGGGCAATCAGTTAAGGAAGTCAGGGGAACAGATGGCCAGAAAGTTCCCAGTGAAGAACCTATAGAGAAGGGCAAGAATCAAAATGTGGGTGGTTGTTGCCAGGGTGCTAATGGGGTTTCTTGTTGCATGAGTCCTCCAAGTTCTGACAAAAACTGAAACAAAACGGTGCGTGAGCGTCTCGAAGGCAAGGCCCACTTAATTATTGGAGCAATGAGAAAAAGGACAGGTCCCCGCCACCATGAATGTGAGCGTCAATCTTTCGTCCAAGTTCTCTTTAGTTTTTGTGAGCATTATGCTGTCGTCCAAGTCTTTTTAGTCTTTGTCGTGTGGATTTATAACTTTTCTACATCAAATTCTTCCGTTTCCTTCTCTTTTTTTAGTCGTCTACTGTTACCAGGACCCTTCTTTCTTTTCTTTTCTTTTTTAATTTTAAAAGACAGCATGAAAACGCGCACACAAGTTGAATAGCTTTTCCCGGCCGACGTGAGAAAGTTCCTTCTCTTCGGCCTAAAACTAGAACTAAAGGATCCTATCACCCTCATGATAATAAAAAGATGGACATCGAACTGACCTGCGGATGCAGCCAGATTGCAACTAGCCTTCCTGTTTCACACCTGGGTTTTTATCAGGCAAATCCAATGTGCTTTTATGATATCTCCTGCGTGTTGTCTTGGATTGAATTGGCGGGCAAAAAAGTTTTTGCTCTCTCGTTTAAACAAACGCCTCATTTCTGCGCAAAAAGAAATTGTGCTTCTGCATAATTGTCTCTTCTCTCTTCTCTTCGCTCAAAAGAAGATTCTCTGTCTTCCCACGTCGCCCGTCACATATCTGTGACTGCGACTGCAACCACAAGGCCTGATGCTTCAAAGTAACCACTTCAACTGCAAATAATCTTTGCAGAATCTTATTATATGTGATGCCACTTATCAAATTACGTTGGTTAAATTTGGGACAGTAAGCCAGTGAATGATAAGGATGTGTTAGAGGCAGTAATCATAGATTCATATATGGGATTTTTACTTCTAACTTATCTTTTTCATGACTACTCAAGAGACAAACTCTGCCAAAAACTTCGCTCTCTCTGGTTTTTTTTTTTTTTTTTCCTGGGGTCAGGGCTGGGCATTCCGCTTTGCCTCTAGACTAGCTTGCAATATCTAGGACTTTATAAACAATGTGGATTATTTTATTATATACTATATCATATAATGGCCTCTTATAATTGATGTTGTATGTTATATATATATATATATATTTATATATATATATCATAGATTGCGATCTCTACCGCAATTTCTTCACACACTGCCATAGTTGGGCACATAATCAAAGTGTCTCTGTAAATTTCATTTTCAATCTTTTGAGATTGTTGTAAAAATGTCCGTGAAATGATGGGAAGGATGTAAAAAAACTACTACTTCTGATCTTAAATATAAAAATTAGTTGACTAATTTAAGTAAATTAAATAAATAAGTTAAGTTAGTTATCTGTAATAAATAGGTGTTGTTTTTTCTAAAATATTCTTACTAATTAAGCGTATTGGCTAGAATTACCATTATTAGAATAACTATCTTGAAAAAAAATACATAAATACGAGAGACAAAGTAGATCATGATCTTATATTTAATATCAGAATAAAAATTAAAATAAGTTTTATATTAAGGATAAGAGGTAGAACAACAAAAACCGGATCCTTTAAATTAATCATGTGTTGAAAACACTTCTAGATTCTCTTATGGAGGGAGAGAGAAAAGAAGCATATGATGAGAGAAGTGAATGTGGATGTAACAGTAGGCCCAAAGTGTCCACAGAGCGGGGCTGGAGAATCTGGAAGGCCCACTTAATTGGGGAAATTAGAAAAAGAACAACAAAGATAGGTCCCCGCCACCTTCGCGTCGCCATTGAACTGGTCATAAATCGTAAGAGCATGCGTCATGTGCCCGGCTCACGCCCCACACGATGATGACCCTTTTGCCACGCGCCTCTCCCTCGTGTTTCCTTTCCTCACTTTTCAATGTATATGAACTTCTAAATGGGCATACTTGAAATTAAAATATAGAAAGACAATTGTAAAGATTACGTATCTCATATGGGCATTGTCAACGACAATCTATAAGAAACTTCACTTTTATGCTATACATCAATTTTAATGTCATTGGAACAATTTTCATTTTATGTTCCGAAGCCAATTCAAAATCAGATGCAAGTGATTTGTCGTATATAGTACTATCTTGGCCGTTTGTTTATACTTTAAAAAACATTGATTTTGATTAAGTTATATAAGAGAAATGCTGGAACAACTTTAATTTAAATTATTAAATTTATAACAGTTTGTTTCCAAAAAAACTGTTCTTAACTCATATTAATAAGATCTGGCCCCCAAAAAAAACATACTACTTATAAACTAAAAGTGAGATGATTCTTTGAACCCCACCCCCACAATGAAGACGCGTTAGGCTTGTTAGTAGTCTTTGCAGTGCTGCTTTGAATTAATTGTGGATAATTGATTTTGTGTTATATTCCTTCTATTTTTATTTATAAGTTTTAAATTAAAAAAAAATCTATTTTATACTCGAAGTTTAATTTATGATTTGTTTGAGCATTTAATATATTTTTTAAAAAATTTTCTTAATTATTTATTCTCGTTCATTTACTATGCTCTTATTTATCACATTTTTTATATATTTTTTCATTTATTATAAAGGTATACTTATAAATAAAAGTAGATTTCTTACTTATTTATTTTATTTAATTTATTTTAAATAATTATCTATTATTTATTTGAAATTTATAATAATAAATCGGAGGGAGTACAATTTTATTTTTGGTTGTATTTCTTTCTGACTTTGACACTTTGTTTCTTCTGAAGTTTTCTGATGCATTTTGTCTTTTAAATAAAAAAAGCAAAAATATTTGTTTGAGCCGTCCTAAGCTGGCCCTACAACACGATACCGTCCGGAATCCACTGATTTCCGATGTTTGAGCCAGCAATAATTATGGCGGTGTGCTTCGGGTTCATCTATTTTTTCTGCATTGATCATTCTTTTTCTTTTTGAATTTTATCGATATAATTTAGTCATTTTAGTTAATTCTTAAAGCATGGTTCTGAGGTTGAATTGGTAATTAAAAAAAAGTTGAAGGACTCCAAGCCACATTTTTTTTAATTTTCAATAAAATCTACCGCGTTAAAACGACATCTTAAAATGTTACCTCTAATTCTAATTATAAGAGTCAGTTGACTAATTTAAGGAAATTAAAGAAATAAATTGAGTTAGTTATTGGTCCTAAATAGGTGTTGTCTTTTCTAAGATATCCTTACTAATCAAGTGTATTAACTAGAACTATAATTATTAAAAGGACTATTTTAGAAAAAAATTGAGTAAATGTGAAAAATAAAGTGGATTGAGATTTTATATTCAGGAACAAAATAAAAATCAAATAAGGTTTTATATTAAAGACCGGAAGTGATATTTATTAGCTTTTTAAGAACGGATGCCGATCAAATATGAACAGTGAGGGCGAATCACATAATTTATTAATCTAAAATCCCCCCACAGTCTTGGCGATCAGCTCAGCTCAAGATAGAAAAGTCAAATGTTGACTCACTAGTTTGCTTCGGCAGTTGGCACTCGGCCCCTCGCGGATCCTACTTACCACCTTGCATTAGCCGTTACCTAATAAGTAATAACTGTCCTCACCCCATGTGCCTTCACGCGCTTGCATGAACATAATATGCAGGGGAAACAAATCATGAAAATATGTGTGCGCTTTTTTTTTATTGGGAGTTTTTGCTCTAAAATAATAATGTTTGTTTATGGTGTTTTATTATAAAACATCCATTTGAACAATTTTACAAAATTGTGAGAAGTAAATGCGTAAATTTCTAGAATGCATTGCCAAGAAAAAGTAAGAGAGTCAATTTTAATATTCTTCCGGTTCTTAATATAAGACCAATTTAATTAATTTGATTAGATTAAAAAAGTTAGACAAGTTAGTTAATTATAAGAAAAGTGACACATTTTTCCTAAAACACTATAATCATCTTTCTTAATATCAACTCCCCCTTTTCTACTTGGTTATGGTTGAAGGAATATTTATATATCTAATTTAGAGAAAATTGATAAATATGAGAAATAAAACTAAAACTAACTCAATGATTGAGTCATATATTAACACCGGAGGAGTATTTTATTAACAATTAATTTTACGTTATAGATGTCTGAAGTCGTGTTTGTATCTACTTTATTTTGCAAGTAACCTTTATTATTCCTTCACTATTTCATTCATTTTGTTATTAAATTATTTACTATTTATCGGTTAAAATTATGTGTAGGATTATGGTTATGAATAAAGCACTCCTCCGGTTCTTAATGTATAATCTAATCGAGTAGTTGATGTTGATCCTATATGTTTAACTTATTTTATGGATTTATCAATTTTTTCTCAAATTAACCCCTATTAATACGTTCCAAACAATAATTAAGTGGGAAAAGGATAGGAAAAATTAAAAATTAAAAAATATACTTATAATGTTCCAAAAAAAATACATCATATTAACTAATTTAACTAATATTTTTAATTTATTCAAATTAATTAATTAAGTTTTATATTGATGATTTGAGGAGTGTATGTATTATAATGGAATAAATTTTTTTAAAAAAATCTCATATTCTTCTGTCTTACGTGTTCATTGAATATAATCTCCCGTGCCATAAATATCTACATTGATTACATCAAATGAAGACTCTGATGCTTTTAGATATTGACTCTTAAAAAAAAACTGTATTTTTATAGATTAAAGGAAAATCAGATAAGTTTGTCACACAGGAGTAACCTTTTTAAGAAGGTTCTGTTTTTCTTGCCTTTCATTTCACGCAGGCTCAGATGAACCTTCGTGTTACTATTTACTATGCTTTCAAAGATTGAAATCATTACTCGCTAGGAAAAAAAAGAGAGAAAGAAAGTGCCCGTCTCCGGAACGGCTTTCTTTTAATTAATTCCTTCTGTTTCTTATTATAAGAGACAAATAATCAAATTATGTTGATCAGAAAAGCAGTTAAAATTAGTTGAAGACAATTAATATGTAAAAAGTATAATATTTTTTCCAATAATGCCCCCATTAATAAAGAGAGAGTATGAGAGAGAATAATTAAATTATTAAAAGAAAAAGAAGTGGGAGGGAGAGAGAATATGAGTTGAAGACAAAATAAATAGAGGTAAATACAAAATCAATACAAAAAACTAGAGACAATTTTAAGTGTCTCTTATATATAAAACATGCTATAAGTATTAAATGTCTTTTATAATAAGAAATAAGGGGAGTAATATGCAAACAAAACAGTAAAAACATTGCGTCTTCACTCTTAATATTTCATTAGTCAAGATAATGATTTTCAACAACCAATAAATAAATCAAGTTATTAGGTATCAAATTGATTTTCTCCCCTGCAAGAAAGAAACAGCTAGCTACCAAACTCATCATCAGCGCGTGCGATGCAACCGTCGCGCTTAAATTCATTTCGTTGAACTTCACTCGCGCCCTCTAAACCGCCCGATGCGTGCTGCGCACCTTGGACGTTTTCTTACATCAGCCTTTTGGCTTCCTTTCTCTCACGCATCAGTATCACCGACCAAATTCCTCAAACCCCCTTCTCATTCTCTGCCATCCTTTCGCGCACAAACCCTATCTCTAGCCTCCTCCATGGCTTCCGAGAACTTCTCTACGGCTACTGCCGATGACTCCAAGCACGGGTTCAGCCGGCCGGAGATGTACAAGGAGAATCTCTCCGGCACTGTCGACGCATATGACCGTCACGTGTTCGTCTGCTACAAGAACCACGAGGTTTGGCCTCCGCGCGTTGAGGCA
The DNA here is from genome assembly GCF_004799145.2 of Neltuma alba. Lineage (NCBI taxonomy): Eukaryota > Viridiplantae > Streptophyta > Magnoliopsida > Fabales > Fabaceae > Neltuma > Neltuma alba. The sequence goes on from NW_021637077.1 coordinate 187,438, forward strand.
TCGGACTCGGATCCACTCCCGAAGCTTCTGGCAACAACTGTTAAATCCCGCAAGAATGATATCACCATAAAGGTTTGCGGTTTTCCCCCTGTTAATCTGGTCATTAGGCTACTTAGTAGTTGTATGGCTCTATAGTTGAGTCAGCATTGGATGATGATAGTTGGTTCATGCGTTGACTTGGTGGTCTGATATAATTTGACAGACTAAAATTACCATATGCGAGGCACGAGAGGAGGCTGGCTTCTTGGATGGCGACGTGTTGATTTTCCCGGAAATGATCAAATATAGGTAAATCTTCTGAATATGTTACGATCTTAGTGCTACTTATGTTAGCTTTCGCGGAAGATATCATTGATTAGTCACTTTCTTTTGGCGTTAAGCCCCTTTTTGTATTTGATGAGCTGAAGCTGGACCTGATTTATCTCTGGATTTATTGCTCGGGACTGAATGTCCTTTTCGTGTAATAAGAGATAAGCCGTAGCTGAAATTTAGCTTGTTATAGTCTAACTATCCGATCCGACTATCAGAATATTAGTTTCTCTGGGAAGTATTAAGTGTGAATATCTTACAGCTTCGTAAATCTTGGAGTCGCTTAAAGTAGGTTTTCTTTGAATCCTCGAAGGCTTGTCTGTTTTTTGAATTCTGGCAGGAATTCAAGAAATTAAGGAATCTTGTATGAGGTATGTTCTGTTATTTCTGAGGTATTCTCTTTTTTGATTGAAGGGGTTTGACGGAGTCAAATATCGATAGCTTTGTTGAAGATGTTATGGTGAATGGTAAACCATGGTCTGCTGGAGTGCAAGATGAGATCGCTGGTTCATATGTTTTCGTTTGCGCTCATGCAAGTCGTGATGTTAGATGTGGTGTTTGTGGACCAGTTCTCATTGAGAAGTTTAACGAAGAAATTGAGCTTCGAGGTTTGAAGGATCAGGTATTTGTTTGGGCCTGCTCTCATGTAGGTGGGCATAAGTATGCTGGCAATGTAATCATATGCAGTCCGGGGTCAGATGGAAAAATTATGGGTCACTGGTAGGCTCTCAAATCTAATATTCTCTAATGTTGAGGAGATTCAATGTTGATATTTTAATTGTAGCTCTGGATAATTGATTTTAGGTACGGTTATGCTACTCCTAATGACGTGCCCGAGTTTCTGGATACTCATATTGCAAAAGGAGAAGTCATACAACGCCTTTGGAGGTCAGTGCTTATGTAACTGTGCATCTTGTATCATGCAATGAAGTTATGATTTGAAGGATATAACTGCTTGTAAAAACAAAATGCCGGTATAATCTTTTGGGAGATGTGAAAGGATTCTAGTTTTGTCAGCTAAATATATATATAGCCTGGTGCAGTCAAAGGTTCTAATGCAACTTGCTGGAGGTTTTGATGCCTATTGCTGGTTGAGTTGCAACTTTTCTTCCAGTTGCCACCCTGCCAGTGCTTATTTGGTTGATGCAAGAAGCTAACCGCAAGCACCTTGCATGTGCTAGGTTTATTTTACACAGATACAGCCCCGAGCCAAGCCAACAACTCTTGACTATTAGGCTAAGGATTTTAAACATGTGAAAAACCAGAAAACCCATCGTGATAACTTTTTGAGTTAGTGATCTTGGGCGTCGTGCACTTTAATTATTACCCCCGGTCCTAATTATAAGGTCTTGTTTGTAGATTAAAAACGAGGTCTTATAATTAAGACTGAAGTTAGTATTATTTAGGTTGTAAGTGATCAAAGATTGGATAACAAAGGGGGGAAACTCGTCTGAACATTATGCTTTGGCATTTGACTACATGATCAACTCATTGCCATTTGATCTTCTGAAGCAAGGGATGTATAGCTAACTTTAGCTCTTGTTGTTGCTCGTAGCCACTCATGACAGCCTATTGTGCTACAAAACAGATGTGATGTAGGTATAGCTTGGCTGTAGTGAGCACTAAATCCATTGTAGCTCCCTCCATTTATTATAGCAACATCTTTGTAGAGCTTCCTGCTTGTGCGATGTGGAAAACAAGGGGGAAAAAAAATCTACTAATGCCCCAATCCGTATCAATTAACTTAGAATTTTCTTCTTTATGATTTACTTCGCACTCTGCTACATCTGCTATGATGATATAGGCTTCTAATCTTTGTTCTCATCTGATGTATTTATTTAGTACTTCTATACTTTATTAGAGTCTAATTACTGTATAATCATGCATCTTCATAATAATATGATAGGAGAATCTTATAAAGAAATTTGCAACATTCTTCATCTGCAAAAGCAGTGAGCAAGTCAGGCCAAAATAAACAAATAAGGAGTCAACAAAAAAGTGTCTGCAACTGAATTACATGTGAGCCCCCTTAACAGATGAACATGCTATCAGTAGAAATGGACTGGATACTACTCTCTTTGGTTTGTTTGATGCCTGGTTTCACCCATATGTCTTATTTCTTCATTATGGTCTTGTCAAAATGTGCTCCGTACAATCACCTTTGAGTCTACGATATAAAAAAGTTCTTTGGTTCTTGTATTAATTAGGATATTATCTTTAATAATGTTTTAAGTGTTAATCTATGGAGTCAACTGCATCTTAAGCACTTTCTTAGTCCCTTATACAGGAGGGATGCTAAATTACATGCAAATTTTTGCAGGGGCCAAATGGGGCCATCTGTTGAGGAAGTTAAGGGAACAGATGATCATAAAGTTCCTAATGGAGAGCTTACTGACAAGGGCAAGAACGAAAATGTGGGTGGTTGTTGCCAGGGTGCTAATGGGGTTTCTTGTTGCATGAATCCTCCAAGTTCTGAGAAAAACAAAGCGATTAAAGAAACCACCGAACAAGCGCATCATAAGCGGGGGCACAAATCCAGTGGGAGCTGGCCCCTATTTGAAGAGCGTAATGTACGTATTGCTGTTGGTGTTTTTGGAATTCTTGCAGCAGCTACAGTGGCTTACAAAATTTATAGAAGGTCAGGCTAAAACGCGCTCTAAATCATGCGTGTTATGCCTGGGGGTTGGTTACCCTCTTTCTTTTGTAGAGACTACAGATGTTCGGTGAATGGAGGAATAATCATGAGAACCGTTTCTTTGTACGATCTTCTTCCGTTTGTTGGTTGAAAGCATTGTAGAAGTATACCTACAGTTCGCTGTTGAAAACACTACATGTCCTTTGTTAACAGGAGCACAACAATTTGTTCTTGCTGTTTAGTGTTCAGTCATGCTCTATCCCCACCCCCCCTGGCTTTCTTCTTTGTTTTTTTTTTTCCCCGCTGGTCGCATAGCAAGTTCAAAGGGTGCTGTGGTGAAGTGTTTTTTTTTTTTTGGAAAAAAAATTCATAAAAAGATTGTAGAGGGATACTTGATCCCCGAGAATGAAAAAGGGAGCAAATGACGCTTTTGCCACTTGTGAAAGTAATGTGGCAAACTTGGGAACAACAATTATTAATAGGAGTGTTTAGATGGAAATAAAATCATAATGTTAAAAGTGATTTTACGATATATATATATATATATATATATATATATAAGTATGTAAGAGAAGTTTTGTTTTTGTCTGTATAAAAATATTTTTTTAAATATGTATTTGGGGCAATCCAAACATTCCAAATGGCACCTTGGTAAATATATTGGGAGAAGTAGGGAGAAGGCATGTACCCATTTTGTCATTCTCTGTTGTGACCGGCCAACTATCTTAGAAGCCACTGGAAAATAACGAGGCATAGTTTGTGTAACGTCCCAGCTTGTTCCTGTCCTGAAAAATCCTCCACGTCAGAGCGCATTCGTTTGGAAAGATTCCATGTTGCTTTAAGAACTTCCAATTTGTTCAGGAGCTTCGTATTCGCCCAAAGCCCGTGGTGCCTGAATAGCTCTGCTGTAGGGGGAGGGACAAGGCTAGATACAAGCAACTTCTTGGGAGACGCAGAATTTGGAATGTTGAAATTACTGATTGATGCGCATTTTGATTTGAAAACATGTATTCCAACGCATTTTTGTTTCCTAATGTTTAACTGCTACTTATTTCGGAAATTGATTATCCCCGTGAATTTCCCGTTTTGTAAAATTACTTTCCAAAATTATTTTTAACATAAGAACAAAAAGCAACTAGACTTTTCCCGTGCTAGAGAATTTAACTTTTTAAATCACTCATCAAGAAATATAATAATGTGAAGGTGAATGTTCGTTTTCTGCTTTCTGACACTATCAGGAAAAAGGCTAGTGTTAGCTCCTCTTGGAAAAGAACGCTAAATCATCGGCTGCTAATTGGACATATGTTGTTGGATATCAAATCTGGACTTCGTAGACGTCTCAGAATATTATAACTTGACATCAAACCCTCCAGGTCGAGGGTTTGGAAATCAGCATCCATAGTTTTAAAAGCTGAGCATACCAAATCAATTCACATCACCAATATCTAATTTGAATCATACCAGAACTGGAAGATGACCTAACCCATCTTATGTACAGAGGAAGTGTCAAAAATGACAATAGCCTAACAATACTAAGCTGGTTATCAGATCCTAACTTGAAGTCTCCTACATCATTAACAGCCCAAAGCAGCACAAGACAACGTCATCGGACTAGAAGCTTCACACACGTCAGTGTCATGTATTGAGCTTGGCAATCATCTCCTCCACCAATCTCAAAGTACTCCCAGCCAATTCCTCACCTTCCTCATCAATCTCCTGCATTATCTGTTGTACAATCACATGATTCATCTTCTTACCACTTGTTGAACCATAATTGGAGCAATCCCTCAGAAGCAACAACAATTCTCGAGCCATCCCTTTTGCTCTCTGTGTTCCATCCACACTTAACTGAAGCAGACCAGGCATCACTCCTTCTCTCAATATCATTCCTCTGTATTTCTCTCTGCAACTCTTGCATATCAGAAGCAGTATCCCTACCGCATGCTCTTTCCCTATCATGGACCCGTCTTCAATAGTCTCAACCACTATCCTTAGAGCCCCTCCTATGCTAGCAGCCTCGCTTAATGCTCTCTCTGATGAATGCACAACGTTTTCCAGCAACCCAATTGCTTTCTCAGCCGTCTCACTTGATTTTCCTGAGTTGTGCATTAGTTCAAGTAAGGACATTGTTATACCAGAAGAGACTAGCAGAGGTGTTATCTCTTCACAGGTTGAGAGGTTATGAAGTGTGGCTATAGCGTCAAGCTGGGATTGAGTGTTTGTGCAACTTTCATAATGGCCATTGAGAATTTGTAATAGTAATTGGATGGCCCCAGATGAAGATAGTGCGAGCTTATTTGCTTTGCAAGAAGAAAGAGTTAGCATCGCAGCTAGTGTTAGTTCTACGAGTGGTTGGCTTTGGCATTGGAGGAGATTCAATAACACTGGTAAAGCTCCAGACCTGACGATCCGAATCTTGTTTCTGTTTAAAAAAAAAAAAAAGGAAGAAAAGAAATTTAGATATTTTACTAATCCGATAAGAAAAGCATTTGGATGAATTCGTACGATTGAAGAAATTAACATATTCTCTCCCTTGTGTTTGTTACTTTACTTTTTGGTAAAGGATCATGATGAGTGGATGGTAGAATCTACTATTAACAATGCCTAGCATTATTACCAAGAACATATTCTTCAGTCCCCCCAACAAAAAACGATCAGTTCATCACGGGCTACTTAAAAAGTTTAAAACTTTTCTAAGACTCATACTATACAAGTTCTGGGTCTGTGACATTTCCAGCAAAATTTTCCATAACCAGATTGTTCTGTTCAAGTCCACAACCTTTCGGGCGTGATAAGCAATCGACAAAACTGAACTACAAGATAAAACAAAAGTTTAAAACTTGAAGAATGGAAAACAAAGAGTGGATAATGGACTGAACTTACCGTTCACTGCCAAAGGCAAGACAGAGCAGAGCACAGAGAGAAGCTTCAATGGCTTCGTGATCTTGAGAATGGAGCATAGAAATCAGAGGCACCATTATTCCATTTTCTGCCAACTTGTGCCTCTGCTTGCTGCTTAATCTAGTAAGCTCCACTGCTGCTTGAATCTGAGCTTCTCTCTCACCCTTCCATAGGTTTTCCACCACCTGTTTCTCCATTGAACCGCAAAGCAGTGATCTCTCTGTGTCTCTCTGTCTTATTTCTCTCTCTCTTTTTGCTTTGTCTCACTCTGTATGTGAGGTTGTGGATTTCTCTTGCTTAGAGAGTGGTAATTGTAGCAATGGGATTGGTTGCTTCAAGAGGTAACGTTAAGCTTTTTTCACAATCCGTTGTTTCAGATACAAGCAACTTCTATTCTTTTGGGTCAGCTTTTCGCTCTTCGGTGAATTTTGGGTCTCTGGGAAATATATAATATCAGTCCCCTAAGAATAATGCTTTAACTTTCCTTATATAGAAGCAAACGCCGCTCGCTTTTTGCTAGATTAAACGTTTTACAAGAATGTCCTGCGGATTTTGTGTGTTTAAATTCATTATTGATTCTATTGGGATTTTCAAAATTTTGATTGGGCCATAAGGCTTGCAGGTAGGACAGAGAAAAAAATAAAATATAGATATTATGATTAAATCATTCTTGTTAATCACAATCATCACATTTATTAATTCTTTGCTCGGATATCCTTTTTTGACCATTGATAGTGGCGCCAAATCTTGGAATGAAATGAAATTGCTTATGTTATAACCAACAACAAGAAATAAAAAAAAGTGGCCACGAAAAGAATTTGGAGATTATAATTAGTAGTAGTAGGTATTCAACTTTATGTATATTATAATTTTAAATAGGACTCATGAGACTCGTGCTTTTAAAGGGGCCTGGCCTTCATAACAGTCGGTTTTATTCAAATGAATTCATAGTTAAGCATGTTAATTTAAAATTATCGTATCGTTGTTGTTGGTTTTGCTACAAAAAAATTATAATTTTTATGATATTTGTCCATATAAGTCTTCTATTGAGAATTTCCCCTACAATGCTATTGAATTACTTGTGCTCTGTTTGTGTTCTAATGAATTTCCCTCATTAAGCTCTTGCTGGAACGAACGTGCATGCCAAATGCAATGGTCACTGTTAAAATTAATAAATACTACATAAGTTAGATTAACGGGATTAAACTGTTAATCAATCAACTAATTAACTAATTAACCTTAGTTTGAGATGAAAAGAGCTTGGTAATCAATATATTCCTCCATGTCAGTGACCAGTTTGATGTGTCTGAAAACACTGGTGAAAAGAATCTCAGAGCTTTTGAAGTTATCTTTAGGTATAAGGTCCTCGGGTACTTATATTTCTGTGGTCTCTGTTGGAACTTGATATATGGCCTTCCCCTCTTTTTCTCGCTTCAAATTAATCACCTGTATACTTAAAACGTGGCATAATTTTTAATGCTACTTCCGCTCCTAAATACAAGAGCTAGCTGACTAATTTGAATTGATTAAGGAAACAAGTTAAGTTAGTTATTTGTAATAAATAGGTGTTGTCTTTCCTAAAATATTCTTACTAATCAACTTTGTTGGTTAGAACTATCATTATTAGAAGAACTATTTTAGAAAAAAATGAATAAATATAAAAGACAAAATAGATTGGCATTTTATATTTAAGATCAAAATAAAAATGAAATGAGATTTTATATTAAAAACCGGAGGCAGTAGCTTTTTTAAATACTCATTTATCCTGCTCCTTTGAACCATCTTAGTTATATTTGTATATTAATGTAAGATCAACAACGACGGTCCCATCATATTCAGACAAACAAACTTTCATTTAAAATACATGCATGTCAAATATAATATTCTTCCAGTCTTAAATATAAAACTCATTTTATAGTATAAATTACACTATTAAATTAGTTTTATATTTAGGACCAGAGGGAGTATATAGCCTCTGAATCCCTATCACAAGACGAACAGTTAACTTGAAGTTCTGTGAGGTATATATGAAGTGTGATTGTCAATTATGTACATGTGAAATTAAATAATGATACTTAAAACCCCAGGATTAAGGTGTGAAAACGTGAAATTGTGGCATCACGTAATTAAACACCAATATATATGGCTAAATTAACACAAAGCTCCCTGAACTATGGACCAGTTACATGTAACCTCCTTGATATTTGAAAGTTTAAACTCAACCCCCTTGATCTTTTATTTTTTTTATTATGAACACCTTGCCGTTAAGCAACTGTTATCTTTTTAACAGAATTTGCCATATCAGATCAAAACAAGACACCTTGCATCCTACCTAGCATCCTATCTAATATAATCATTTTATTATAATTATATTATTTTTATATGAGGATTAAAATGTCATTTTATATTAAAAAAATCTCTTGCTCATTAAATCTCTTCGATGAAACGCAACTTTTACCTTTCAATTCTTATGAGACCCTCACAGCATCAAAATGAAACTTCCAGCCTTGTTTAGTATTTCACTTTTGCCAATATTTATCTTTTATTACCCTTTTTTTTTCAAATTAGAAGTTGAGCTTTTATTCTTATATTTTTTGTCAACATGATTTTTCAAATGAAGTTTTTATTTTATTTTTCTGGCACAAAAATTGCTATTTTAATTAATAAAAGATTGTCAAAATCTTAATAAATATAATTTATTAAGATCATAAAATAAAATTATAACATTGTAAATGAAAGTAATGAGTAGGTTTTGATGAGCATTAAATAGGGAAAAAAAAGTAATGGAAGTTTAGTATTAAAATGTTAGGGGGTTATGTGCAACTATTTTAAAGTTCAGGGGTGTTTTATAAAATTAACTTAGATGAGATGCCATGTAAGATACCACGTAGGATGCGAGGTGCTTTGTATTGATCTGACATGGTAAATTTCATTAGAAAGATAACAGTGAGTTAGCGGCAAGGTGTTCATAATTAAAAAAAAAAAGAAAGATCGGAGGGGTTGAATTTAAACTTTTAAACATCAAGAAGGTTATATGTAACTGGTCCATAGTTTAGTGAAGTTTTGTATAATTTAGCCCATATATATATATATGTGCGCGCGCGCTCGCCCAGAGAATGGTTCAGCCTGAGGAGAAAATAATAGAGTCGATTATACTACCTCCGGTCTTAATTATAAGATCCAGTTAACTAATTTGAAGAGATTAAGAAAAGAAATTAAGTTAGTTATTTGTAACAAACAGGTGTTGTCTTTTCTAAAATATTCTTACTAATCAACTATATTAGCTAGAATTACAATTATTAGAAAGACCACCTTGGAAAAAAATATATAAATATGAGAGACAAAATGGATTGGGGTCTTATATTTAGAACTAAAATAAAAATTAAACAGGATCTTATATTAAAGACCGGAGGTAGTATATGATACGTGAAGTGTAAAAATTTGGAGTGCTTTACCTGAGTTGTGAAATGTGTACTGTTGGGGGCTGCCTGGTTTTGACGACACAATTATTATAATTGAGAGTACAAGTGAAGGAAAAACCCTCAACCAATTACACTTACAGCGCGGAGGCCTTTTGATGCTTTGACTGTGCTTATATGCGCGCGCGCGCGCACACACGGGGTGTTTGGTGTGCTGAATAGTTCTGTGCGCTTGTGTGTACATATACATATACATACACATATACTCCTCCGGTCCTTATTATAAGACCCAATTTGACTTTTATTTGGTCCTAATTATAAGGCCCAATCCATTTTGTCTCTTATATTTATGCATTTTTTCCAAGATAATCCTTCTAATAATGATAGTTTTAGCCAATATACTTAATTAGCAAGGATATTTTAGGAATGACAACACTTATTTATTATAAATAACCAACTTAACTTACTTCCTTAATTTCCTCAAATAAGTCAATTGGGTCTTATAATTAGGACCGGAAGAGTATATGACAAAGCCCTTTAGCTTATGTGCACACCCCTTAAAAATGAATAGTCATGGGATCAAATCCCCAAATGGTATGTGTGTGTATAAATATAGGGGATAAGAATATACTCCTCCAGTCCTAAATATAGTGTATATAAGGGTTTTATATTTAGGATCAGAGGAGTATACTGTTTAATCAGTATTTACAGAAAAATACTACATTTATGGAAATATTATACGATGTACAGAAAAAGGTCAGATCTCCTATAAGGAAAATTGTCAAGGATTCCCATTGAAGTTTTAAAATTAGTTATATTAGGGTCAAAATTTGTATAGATATGCATTTATACTAAATGGATTACATCGATATGGAAAGCGCTTGCAATGAATTATTATAATTAATTACCTGGGGGGTGAAAAGGGAAACGTTAAGGAACATAAGGATTGAAATCTAAGGAAGCGACATAAGGATAACAATTGTCTGAATTTGATATCAAAATGTGTTAAAAGCATTGGCCCCTTTTTTTAATTCAAAACACAATGCACCATTGGAAATTAATAGCAAAAACTTATGAAAGTGAGCAAATGACCTTATAATCTAGGTTTTTTTTTTGGGTCAAGAATATTTATTTAGACTTATTTATTAAAGGACACTGAAATGTCAAAGTGGTCCTTAAAAATCAGTTTTGTTTTTTAAAAAAGAGCTCTGCAACGGGTTATTGGGCCTGAACTGGGCCTGTTTACTGAGCGGCCAATGCAATTAGCGGGCAAATGAAAGCAGCATGCTTCCTCCCCTGCATGAAAATAGCACATGCATAAATTACGTGGTACTGGCCCGAAAGCTTCAAACATGGCCGATTCCCCGTCGTCGTCATCTTCATCGGCAACATGTCTGACACCATCGGTGCTCCCCGGAATCATCTATGCCTGCCACCTAAATTCTCCGGCTGGTCTCGAAACCTTAACAGCCCCGTGCAGCAAGAACCTCCTTTATTGGGATCCGCCCCGGATCCGATCGCCGAGGAGCGGGCTCAAACCAATCGCCGCAGAAGTCGACGTCGCCGTAAGAGAAAATTGCCGTTGCACGATGACCCTCAAGTCCGCATCGCAATGTACGTAGCCATGGCTCACGCCGGCCTCGCCTTGTCCCTCGCCGTTCTATACGGCGTCACCAAGCTCCTCCAGAACTATTGGCGCCCCATTCTTTGGGCCATCCTCTGCTCCATCCCTCTCCGCGAGCTTCACACTGCCCTCGTCTCCTTCTGGTCTCATTCCCTCAATCTCGGCCTCCTCCACGCTCTACTCGCCATTCCCTTGTCCGCCCTTAACGTCACCTGCTCTTCTCTGATCGATTCTCATGCCGCCCTGCTTCGCCTCCTCCGCTACCCTTCCCCTTTGCCCCAGAGCAAATTCGGATTCTCCAAGCTCATGCAATGGCTTATCTCTTTTGGGCTTTTTATTGTTCTTTACGAAAGAATTGGTTCTTTCTCTGTTCCCGCCTTCTTAATCCCTTGCTCCCTATATGCATCTGGTTTCGGTAAGGTCAAGATGAGAAAGTTAACTTCCATTTCAAGTATAAAGTTTCGGAGTGGTCATAATAGTTCATTTGGTTCCAAAATTAGTAGTTGCCTGACTTCGATCATGCTTAATAGGTTGAAAACGATAGTGGGGATTGGATTAATAATGTTCATGATCGTGGGAACTGTTTTCGGTCTTGTTTTCTTTTCTTATAAAATTGCACTAGAGGGGAAAGACGCAGTGATCTCATTGAAGGTGCATCTGCACAAGAACGATTATGCAGAGAGAATTGGTGTCAAGAAATGGATGGACGAGAACCATATACCTGAATTGATTGATTCTTATGCCACCAAAGTTTCTGAAACTTTGCTGCAGAATATTGATTCATTGGCCGCGTATTATAACGTCACGGAAATTGTTCATGGCGTGAGGAATTACCTAATTAGTCACTCACAAGGTTCTGTTAAATCCAGTGTTCCAGTCCAAGCTAACGTTAGACCAGTGTCTCAGAAGCTTTCTTATATTCAGTCAAGGGTAAGAAATGGACAGTGGAAGAATATCTACAGCGACATTGACGGGTTATTTAGGGAATTGGCGTCTTTAATTGCCAGGGAAGGCTTGATGGGGGAGCTTAAAGCACTTTTACGGGAGAGTTTGGATGTGTCCAAAAGATTGCTGACTTGCGGTGCCAATATATTGTTGTACATGGCCGTCTCCATAGTCTCTGGAGCTGCAGGGTTGGTGAATTTCATATCTGAACTAACGGTGTTCTTATGGCTTTTGTACTATTTGATGACTTCAGAGTCTGGGGGAGTGATGGACCATGTTTTAGATATGGTGCCAATATCGAAATCCACCCGGGTCCAGTGTGCTCAGGTTCTTGATCATGCAGTGAGTAGCGTGTTATTGGCTACTGCTAAGCTCACATGGTTTCAAGGATGTTTAACATACCTATTGTTTAGATTCTATCACATTCATTTTCTGTATACTTCAACATCTCTTTCCCTCATGAGTGCTATTTTACCCATCACACCAGCCCCTTTGCTTGCAACAATCCCAGCGGCTGCACAGCTAGCCATGGAAAAAAGGTACATCGAAGCGATTCTATTAACAATCATGCATCAGATACTGTTGGAATATGGAACACAAGCTATCCAAGATGAGATACCTGGGCACAATGCCTATTTGACCGGCCTTAGCATACTTGGGGGCATTGCTGTTTTCCCCTCTGCTTTGGAGGTGACTCTGCTATGTATTAGTTATTGCTCTTAATGCCTATTAATTATCTCTATAGATTTTCAAATCCAAGCCAAGTGATAAGTGGCATTGTGCATGTAGGGAGCGATAATGGGTCCTCTGCTGATGACAGTGATGATCGCTTTAAAAGGTTATATGCGGAATTTGTTCTTGGAAGCACCCATGAAACTGCACGGTGATATTTGAGGACCACTTCTCTGGTTCGGTTTCCTTTTTTCCCTGTTTCTTTTTCTATTGCAACGAAGTATTTGACATCGTTTTCTTTTATACTAGAATTGGTGTGGCCTGTAAATTATGTCAATATAATATGCAGCAACTACATCATTTTTAGCAGCAGCGATATTTACTGATATGGAGCCAACAACAGGAATGTATTTGCGCTTTCTTCTCCCCAGTTTGTGCCTCCATTCGCGCGCAGGTGCTTTGCTTGTACATCATTGTAATGGAAATAAAGCGCTATATTGATGTCTAACTTCTCATATCCATGTTGCTCCCATAGTTAAGCCAGGCTGCTTGCTTGACTTCTCTATAATACAGCTGAATACGGGCCAAACCAGTGATGGGAGGCAATCCAACCAAAGATTTTTTTTTCCTAAAAAAAGAAATTAACCATTGGAAGTTAATAAGTAGCTTTATCCTTTTCCTTGCTGCGTTTGATGCATGTTTCAAATCCGGGTGACGTTCTTGATGACATCGAGTCATCTAGTATGTTTTTGATGAGATGGAGGACATCTTTCTGGGACCCCGATGAGAGGACCACTTTTTTGCCCGTTCTAGATTAATGTCATTTTTTGTATGTAAACACATGTAAACATTTTGGAAACAGGCTTTTGGGGGAGCTGGTTGGGAGATCCTATTCGCCCCAAATTTTCTTGCTCTCTTAGTCTCTTTCCTCATGTCTCTGAACTGATGCAATTTGACGGTTCTATGCCAATTGTGAATTGTGCAAGGATCCTATGAGGCATGCACTCTCTAGTAAGTTGTGCCTAAAAAAACACATAACATTCGGTTATAGTTATAAGATCTCATTTGTAGACTATAAACAAGATCTTATAATTAGGGCCTGAGATAATATAATTTTTTTTTTATAAACACAAGAAGTCAAGAAGTAGAATTTACATACTGGTTAACGCAAAATGGTCTCGTCATAAAACAGGTACACATAAATTATAAGGTATATAATTTAAATTATATTGGAAACAAAAACTTGCACGTGGATTGTAAGGGAAGCTATTTACCCTTTATAAATTCACATTAAAAAAAAAGGGATTCTTTCTTCGACAATATTAATATAAATAACATACATAATTCGCGTACATCCTGGGTGCAGCACAAAATTTTTATAACTGGTATAACTCATTAAAGTTTTTATAAATTATATAGAGACAATAACATATTTTGACAATAAACATAACTGATGTATATTGACTGCGTGGAAGTCTTGTCTATGATCTATAGGAGTTGTAAAAATACGTATCCGTCTAAGGATATTCTTGATGATGTTAGACTCTCACGGATTGGAAAGTTGTACCGTACATATTTTTAAAGAGTTAATCCCTACTATTGATCATCTAACTAAATTCTCTCATTTCATAGGGAGCAACTTTTGTATCCTAAATCAACTATCTCTTATTATTGAGGGAGAAGTTGATAGAAGAAACTAGGTATTGTGTTGTTTTGTTGGTATTTTGTAAGGAACTCAATCTTTGATTTTAAAAAAAAAATCCCCCCCCCCCCCACAAAATGCAAAATTAGCAATAAAATTATTAATGGGCCGAAATGCGTGTAGCCCAACAATTCGTATTCTTTCGTAATGGACATCCACCCACAAAAAATGGAAACAACCTTATTCCTTTGTCTCCGGCCGCTTGAAAGAGCCAAAAAAAAAAAGAAGAAAAAGACCTAGTCCATTTTCGGAAAAGATCGAGTTGCCCTTCTCCTGAGCTCAACTTGAAGGAGGAGGAAGAGTTGCGGGGAATAGCAAAAGCCAAGCCATGGCAAAGAACGAGCAAAGTAAAAAGCGAAAGAGACAGAAGCAGAATCGGAAACCAACTCATCAAAATGAGGCGAAGAGGAAGGGCCTAGATATTACTTCTGGAAAAGGAGTTGTTGACCACAATCCTGGTTCTGCTAAGCGAACGAAATTGCAAGAACCCACCAAGGCCTCTAGTTTTCTCGACAAGGTATGACCATCTCTTGCTCTGCTTGAATTGTTTATATGGATATGATATGGCCAACAACAACAAGAAGAAGAAAAGAAAGAAATCAGAGACATGAACCTTTCATTAGGGGAATGTGGCTAATCTGAATACTGTGTGGGACTTGTAGATGCGGGAGAGGTTGTCAGGAGGGCATTTCAGGATGATTAACGAGAAGCTGTACACATGCACGTATGTACAACTCAGAAATCCTGCTCACTGTTATTATTGAACTATTGTCTTGCCTCACTTTAATAACATCTTTAAGGCGGTTTCATCAGAGACCTTTAGCTATTGATTTTGTATACGGTATTCTCAGTTGTACGAATGTCGCGATTTTACGCGTATTAGATCCCCTTTATTCTTCCTATATGTAAATTTGAAGAATTGAATGAGAATATCGTTTACTCATCATCCTTGCGTGTTCAGATTCCAGTGGCTTACTCAAATTCCCTGGATTTGTTGTTCTTATCATGGCTAGTTAAATGGTCTGGTGACCTGTTATATATTACTGTTTTATTTGATTATTTATTCCTAATGCTGTTATTGTGGTAAGATTTATAAATTTTTGGCGTTCTTTTCAGTGGGGAAGAGGCCCTAAACTATTTTCAAGAAGACCCCTCACTGTTTGAACTGGTAGGTATTGTTTCCAATTACAAAATTATTTTCGTAGAAAGTGCATATCCGACATTTATATTGTCATAGTCTCAAGTCTGTTCAAATTAAGATTGACGTTTGTGTTTAATGGAACAAAGAAACATGAACACACAATCATGCAATCACTTATACGCATGCAGGTATATTCACAGTTAAGCTGTTTGTAATACTTTGGAACAATTAGGAGATGGAGATATAAACAGAAAAACAGAAAAACAGAGGAGATGGAATAGGAAAGGACTTTTTGTTAGAGAAAGTGAGTGCAAGAATCTTGAACGCAAATCTCTTCCAATAAAGTAGTCCATTTGGAAGGGGACTGAACCCCAGATATAAGATAGTTGTTGTCAGTTTATTATAATCATAGAGACCAAACCCAACTAGCAAATATCCTAGTGAATTTATTATGCACAACATTACGTAGGCTAAAAATAAGGAGTTATTGGAATAGTGTGGAAGTAATGAAAGATATGGCCACAAGATGATGCAAGTATCAGCAGAATTTCCTTCTTCTGTCTCTATCCAAGAACCAAAGTCAGTCAGTACCCATGTTTGCCAAAACTTCCCGTTACAAATTTATTTGCATGATGTTTCCTTCTGAAGTATGTCTTAATAGGGGGCGCTGTATTAGTTTCTTGTTCGAGTTCAATACTGTCTTCTAAGAAGCAGAAACCATAATGCCTGTGATTTTTAGAGTTTCTGATGATTAATGCTGCCTCTGGCTTAAAGATTTTCACATAGAGAATCAGTGAAAAATTTCCATATTTGTTGTGTCTTGAATCTTGATGGACTAGTCACTAGGCTCCATTTTCTTTTCCATAGCAGTATGTTGATATCTTTGCGTGTGTTTTAACCTCATATTTATGCACATTAATAAAATAAACTTAGCAGTAAAAATGTAAGAATATGTCGCCATCTTTTTGGCAGCGCCAATTATTCCTCTATTTATCTGGTTAGCAATAGTATCATACAGGATACAAAATGCAAATGTCACAATGGCCCGAGCAGCCTGTCAATGTCATCATAAACTGGCTGAAAAAACAGAGCCCGTCTCTGGTTATAGCAGATTTTGGCTGTGGTGAGAACTTACTGTTCCCGACTACAGATTATAGTTGCTTTTTTATGCCATCCATGTTATTCATCGGTTCACTGCTTAGTTGTTTATTTCCCCATGTTATTCCAGGAGATGCACTCATTGAAAAAAGTGTGAAGAATACGGTCTTCTCCCTGGATCTTGTCTCGAGAGATCCTAAAGTAATTGCCTGTGACATGGCAAATGTATGTACTTCTGCTTTTAAAGGGCTGTACGCATTAAATAACTTTTCTAGCATTGGACATTAATCTTATTAGCTGCCTTTGTTTTTATACATTGAACTAAACAAAATCTGAAGAACTGACTTTTGCGTCTTTTGGTATTCACAATTCAGAAGAACGTACCTGTGAGTATCTTTTCTTGGAGTTGCTTTTTATTCACCATTTAACGACATTAAGAAAATATTGGTCCGTTAGCATCCCCAAAGAGTACAAAAGTGGTTTTTGGTCATCCCAATGTAGTAATATGTATTTGTTTACCTCCCCCCCCCAAAAAAAAAACTCTTTTTTTTTTTAAGCTCGAACATGTAATTGCTGTGTTGCGTGATTATGGGCGTAGTACACATTGAACACTACTTTTTTGGGGTAAAACATTGAATGCAGGGTCCAGAGAGGTGAACAATGCAAAAATTTTATGTTAAAGACTTCAAATTAGGATGAATTATGGAGGCCCTAATCTTTTCTGTGGCTACATGCAGGCACCCCTTGGCACCTCATCTGTTGACGTTTCTGTCTTCTGTCTTTCGTTGATGGGGACCAATTACTCGAGTTATCTTGAAGAAGCGTACAGAGTGCTTAAGCCAGGGTTCGCAACTTCTATGCCTTAAGCTTTTACATTAGTGATGCTTTTCCGTCAAGGGTCTGACTTAATATTTCTTGACAGTGGCTGGCTTTTAATAGCAGAAGTAAAAAGCAGGTTTGATCCAAATACTGGAGGAGCAGAGCCAGAAAAGTTTTCAGAGGCTATTTGTGAGCTTGGGTTTCGCTCTGTCAAACAGGTAAAATAATTCTCTTTTTAATGAACTCTATAATCTTCCCTTAGCTTGTGCTGACTTCTATAAGGAACATGCAGGATTTCTCAAATAAGGTGTTTATTTTATTTTACTTTAAGAAGAAGGTGAGTCCATTTTTCTCAACTATTTGTTATTCACAGTTAGTGTTATTGATCGTCGCTCCTAAAGATAGACTTAGCTTTAACCCTTTGTCTGTAGGATAAGCAAAATTCTAGGAGGGCGGAAGTTGAATGGCCTGTATTGAAACCTTGTCTGTACAAGCGCCGTTGAGACGTTGAGGCGATACCTCATACTGCTGATGCTAGTTCTTTTTTTTTTTTTGGGTATAAATAGTGGTTACGGGGAATTTGATTAGTGAGAGAAAAGTTCCCATTCCTCTTTATATATATATATATATATATATATATATATATATATTCCCTTTATTGTTTAGTAATAATTTGTTTATTACTTTTCAATATGAAATATAAACTATATATAATTATTTTATTTGATTTTTATTCTATTTTATTAAATGGTCTGTTACTAGAGTTCAGTTAAAAGGAGACGGAGGTGAACGACGTCTCGTATGCTATTAATTAAGGACATTTATGATTTTGATTAAATAATTTTAAACCTTGGTGGGTAAACTTTTCCTTGCTTGATAATTTGCAGCTTTGTAATTTAAAAATGGTGCGAGCTGATCGGATGGGTAATCATTTTTCGGCCAATAATTGGAGGCTTGGAGGATCAATTAGCTTCGTATATGATGTAATAACATGGTCAAAATCAAAATACCGCTTCTCTAATATTTTGTCGGTCCTTATATTGTTCATATCTTATATTATATACAGATTGATTTCTTAAAAATAATTATGATATCTTTAATTTCTGAATCTCACCTCGCTTTAGTTCTGATCCCTAAAAGATGAAATTATTAGTTTTTAATTTGATTCTGGTTCGCCTAAAAATTTAGTCTCTAAACTAAAAATCAAAATTAAAATGTAGAATATATAAGCATGTCAGTATAATACATATCAGGCCTGGCTAAGCTGGTATTGGGCCCAATACCTGGGCTACCCAACCCCGAAGTGATCAGTGCGGTCATCGGGAGGTCCTTCATGTGGTTTTTATGATTTTAGTTTTACCCTCATTTCTCGTATGCAACCGAGCTCTGAAAGTGGAAAATTGGACGGAACATGACCTGGATACCATAAATAAATGGCAAGTCACCCTGATTAGAAAAAGTGGCATAAATAGGAAGCACAACTTGAATTTCAACCAAGGAGTATTACTGTACAATTCAGCATGAAATGTACAAACTGAGCCACACGAGGGCTGCTAATGGTGGTACACTAATCAGTGTCTTCATCATTGGCATCCTGGGCATCACCGGCATCATCTCCAATGCCTTCAAGCAATTTGTCAACATCCTCCCCCAACTCCAGCAATCTAGCGCTAAGCTTATCCACCTTGCTCTGTTCTTGCCCTAGGCACACAAGCAGATCATTCAGTTCACCTTCACTCTCCTTCTGCGCCTCTTCCCTTGCTTCAGCTCTTATGGCCTCCACATCAGGGAACGTTGATGATCCACCGCTCTTCAGGGCTTTCACCTCCTTCTCCAGTTGGATATTCGACTGCTCAAGGCTATTGTATGCATCAGACAGACTCCTCAGATCAGATTCGATCTTTCCGGCTAAGTTACGATACATGACTGCCTCAGATTCAACTTTGGCCTTTTCCGCTTTAAGGATCTCTATCCTTTGAGATGACTCCTGTAGATCTCTACGGAGTGTTTCTAGTTGGACTCTATCCGAGCCCCCACTCACTCTTTGCTCTGACAGGGAATTATGACCTCCACCTGTCTTAGCCAGGTCCTCAGCCAAAGTTGCATTCCGACCAAGAAGGTTCTGAAATGGTTAAAAAAGAAACAGAATTACCAAGTCATGTCAAGACAGCCAAAACCATGCATTCTACAATGCTGTTTGGTATGGTCTCGAGGCTCTCGATCCCTCCCAATGCATCAATACGTTCTCCATCACACCCATGGCATGTTCGAGTGATAATAACTACAAGATCATCTGGTATGTGTAGGCGATTGATAATGGATTTTAACCAAGACAAGCAAGCCTTGGGGTTGACAGAACGGTATTTTGTAGCATCTTTCACAGAACTAATGCTGTTACGTAGCTAAGGTCACAAGAATCTCACTTCAGCAAATCGTAATGCCATTAGAAACATGCAAATAAATACTCCCCAATTAGTGGGTTTAATTCTGGCAAAATTTCAACCCGTTTCTTCCTAATAGCAGCAAGGAAGATTTTTTAAGGGATTGGTCACTTACCTTGTGATGCTCGTAAAAATATTTAAAAGAAACAGAAATGTAGAAATAAATACCTGAATTTCAGAGCACTGCTTCTCAACAAAAGCTTTAAGCCGCTTTATATAGTCACCGTCACTTTCACTGGTTTTCTGCTCCAATTCTGCTGGAACCACTGCCACATTGATTTTTGGATGACTGTATACCTCCACAATCTGATCTCTAATATCTGTTTCCAGTCTTTTGACGAGTTTCACGAAGTATGAATCCAAGACTGAGGAGAGAATTGGATGATCAAGATTCCCCTGTTCAGACAAATCATTCTCATCTACATCTTGAATATCAGCCATGCTAGCAGCAGATGATCTAGTGAATGCTTTACGAGTCAGGCCAGACCCTGCATTGATAAAGATTAAACTTTTCTGCATTTCATCAAACTTCACAAAGTATGAACTAAGGCCAACTTTCTGGCTCACAGCATCAACTATAGCAAATGCATCCTTTCCACTCTCACTAGACTTGTTGTAGATCACACATTCACCCAAGACAACTGCTGCCAAACCCCTTATGCACACTGTTGTGGATGAACTTGATACCAACTCAAGAAGATAAGTAAGGTGGGGGCGGGCATCTAGGAAGCAATGCACTGCATTAGGGCAATCTGCTAGCCAGGTAACCAGTAATTTCAAGATTATTGCTTCAACATATGAGTTTCCTGACGCACTAGACTTTCCATCCTTGCTTTTCATGGAAGAAGCAAGGGCCAAATACTTCACCATCCGATGCATTAATGGCTCTGGACCTCCTAAAGATGGCACGGGTGCCTCAATTTCAATTTGTAAAACCTGCAAAATGTCTCATAAGATGTTGATCATTTCATCCCCATTTTTTTTCTGAAGGGAGATGGTGAGGGGCAATGACACATTTATATATAGCACCATGTGTTAGGGCCTGAATAGGGGTATAACTAATAGCACATAATACAAAAAAGTCAAGCAGTGGAACCGACAGGAATGCTGCCAAAATTCTATGCAGCACATTTACATGCATAAAGTTCACTTGGAGAAGGAAACTAGTCGAGGAAAAAGTTCACAGTCTACCATTTACTGTTTGTATCTGCCCAAACCCATTTAATCTAATAGTTCCAAATATCTAGTAGAAAACGTTAACATTTAGCATGACGAAATGAGTCACAACACTCCCACAGCAATAGAAGTGCAATCAGCGGAAAACATAAAACAACCTGAGCATGAGGCAAATGTCTAGACACCTAGAAAAGAAAAGGCAATGGCATTAACTCAATATGTCACCAGAAAAGAACTTCAATACATACTACTGGCTACAAAACAGTGTTCATGAAAGGTCTGCCCGACTACCAACAAGAGAGAATGGGTGAAAAAGGAAGAAAAGAACATGATAATTGCGAGACAAACTCAGCTGGTTTCTCAATTTTAAAGAAGCAATCGTTACTCATCAATGGATTATATGCGTGCATCACAATGATAAAAATTACTGGCTTTATCCTCTTTTATTTAGACACGTTAAGACACCATGAGTACGCTGATGATTTAATCGTTTTATAACAAAAACAATCATAAGAGTATGCCCCCACAGAGTTTAGGGTCCTCACTCCGCCATTAAATGAAATAGGATGGAGAATTGCATACCCTTTCCTTGCACTGGAGATTGTCCTTCAATACATGGGATAGAACACTGGCAGCTCTGCTACAAATCTGCAATCCAACAATAGTCAGCTAAATAGTTCTTGCACAAGACCAAAAGTCCTTAATATTTGCAACAGCACCCGACAATTCTGCAGGTATCAGTATGCACCAGAATCGGACAACAGGAAAACAACAAATACCTCAAGATCACCATCAGTTTCACCCCAAGTAAGACCATGTAGTAGCATGCTACAAGAGAAACAATTCCCAATCTTAATTTTTCATAGACGATTAACAAAAGACATGATTATTTAGAATAAATATATGAAGGATTTTTTTTAAAAAAAATGGAAAAAAATATTAGCATTATTCTAGAAATATGTGATACGAGGCCAGTAATAATTTATACTAGGTATAGGACATGTAAGAGCGAACGAGCAAGATAGCAGTCACAGCAGAACACTCAAGTTGTTAGCAGCAAACGGAAATAATGGGAGAGAGGAGAGCTACTTCCATGCCACCATAACTCCACTAATACCACCGCTGCGCAATTTATTGCTCTACTTAATAATTATTGGTTGATGTTTAATTAGGTCTTCGGAATATAAACAGTTGCTGCAGGTTAATCTGTGACAACTAAGAATTAGTTTCGTTCGTCGCAAGCTGGGAGATTCTCCTAGTCTATTAAAAGGGGAAGAGTTGGATCCTTACTAAATCTGTTTTAGTAGAATGTTCTTCAATAAAAAAAACAGCTTGCAATCCTGCCTTCATCAATAAGCTTGATTATTAAAGCACAAAACAAACCTTCCAAAAGACATGTTGACATCCTCCTCAAGGGGAGCACGATTCATAGGGTATGGCTGTGGAATTAGCGTGGATGCCAGCATTGATTGGCCGTCAGCATTTTTCTGATTGACATAAGTTACATAAAAAAAAAAATAAGAAAAAAAAATGAAATGAAAGGTCTTGTGAAAAAACAATTATGGGCATAAATTATGGTTTTCTTCATAACAGCAAGCACAAATTATGATTTCCTGACTCTATGTTTTACGTGATAAAAATGGCCAAGTTTTTTTTAAGAACGAAAGCAAAAGGGGAGTTAAATATTAATTAAAGAAATCACAACTGGCAATTTGATATATCTTGTCAAATTGGCAATGACGCCCGCTACTAAATATGGTGAAACATTTTTTCAAAGAACCATATCAAAGATGGAGTATGCATTAGCAACCTCACAAAAGCTTTTGAAAACATAATCAGCTGCAACGAACTCTTGCATGCTAGAAGTCCGCAATATGATTCTTAGTATTGAGTTCAGAGCAGGTTCTACTTGTGGCTCCTCTCCAAGAAATTTGCTCCCAAGAGCATCAAGGTTCTTTGAATCTCCAGCAATCAGATCACCAATACACCGCATTGCCTACCAGAGGATAAAAATTTAGCAGCAAAATAACCAGGCTTTCTTCATGCTTCCAAATATATAGTACTATGCCCCCACAGACTTTGCAATTCAGAACAAAGAAAAATAAATCGAAGCAATAGAACAACGAAATTAGGCAGAATTAATCTAAACCAAAAAGGTAATACACTGAAACATATGCGCCTCAAAAGCAAAGAGTACAGGCAGAGGAAAACTATCTTACCTCACAGCGAACAGCAACAGGTGCCCACTGGTTTTCAACACCTAACATTAATAAATAGTCCAATACCTTTTTCTGCCACAATAAAAAAGGAATACATATCAGCAGATATCTATTTTATTAAAATCATATTGCTAGACTGAGATATTTCACAGACCTGAACTAGAGTTGTCTTATTCGCCTGTTTATTCAAATCTTTCCCAGGATCAGCCTCAGAACCTCCCATTATCAACAGCTTAATGGTCTCCAACGCACTGAGTAAATTGATTGTCTACTGGCATGGTGTTTGTGTCAAAGACATAAGAATTGCCCACAATTAATAGCATATTTGACAAGGCAAGAGAAGCAAGCATCTAACCTTCTGTTGAGTGAAATTACTTCCTCGAAGCTTCAAAATTGATATCAAAGAATCGAGTCCTACAGTTTCTCTTAGTAGTATCTAAATCATAAAAGTTCACATCAGTATCAGAATATAAACTTCAATAGACAAAAGTAAATTATAGAGTCAACAAACCTGATTGGAGCCATTGTTACGAAGCAAATTGTTCAACAATTCAAGACAATCCTGTTCAGTGACCTATAAATGAGTACTTGACCAAAAAGTTCATAAAATTCTATGCTACTCAATAAATATAATTACAGAATAAAAAATTGCAGATGAATTCTTATGCCAATAATCATAAAAAGTGATTTTCAACTTCGAAGCTAAATGAGAGAGTGCAAACCATACATATCTTCATAAAAAAGGGCAGTAGGAACATAAAAATTGTCCATTAATTATGCTTGTGCATGGACAGATTCAATTTTTTTTGGGGGGGGGGGGGGGGCTCATAGACAATGGGCAAAAAAATATGAAATGATTTATTAAGTATTCACCAAGAAAAAAGTGAATATTGCATGTTTAGTAAGCTATTGTCATCAAGTAAGCATATATCACCTGTACAACAACACCACCATCTGAACACCCCTCCTCTTTTATAATACTGAAAATCTTCTCAAATGCGCCTTCAAAGACAACAATCTTTTGAATCTCCTATAATCACAAAATCGTTTAGAAATTAAGATAATTAAATACTTAGCACCACATGAAACAGAAAAGGAAAAACAAAGAAACTAAAGAAGAAGAAAAATTGACCATGAAAAAAAGGGCAAAAAGTCACCTCAGCTTCACGGATCAGGTGAGTAAGGAGTAATAAGGCTTCATTACGTATTACCTGGAAGGTAAATCTTGATCATTCTCTCAGCAACAACAAAAACAGAGAAACATTATTCTAGTATATAATCAGGACATTTCAAAATTTCTCCCGAAAAGGAAAATATCAAGCAAACTTATCACAGAAGGCTTTCAAGTTTCAATAATAATGTCTGGTTTGGGCTGGCTTATTAGCCAGCTTATCAGAGCTCATCTAGCTCAATGAGCACTCGCCAATCATCTTATACCAGTTTGGATTAAATTGCTAAAATAGCTCATAGTGCTTCTATGTTTGTATCAGCTTTAAATCAAGCTTACCAAACTGCAAAAGGTCAACATAGCTTAACACGAACTGTTTTAATTATGCTTCAGGAAATAATTTTCCAACTACACATGCACTTCTTGGAGTGTTTATCCAAATATAAATTAGCTTAATTTGAACCATGATTGTGCCAGCAGAGCTTACTATAAGCTTTTCTTGATTAAGCATTACACTAAGTGGTTTATCCAACAAAAGTGTCTGGTTTCTAGACCTAATGTCTATATATCTTTAGAAATCAAATTAATGTGCACAGTCAAGATTTCAAGACTGTACCTCACGATCCATAAGCATATCCATTAACCGAGTGATACCTCGAGGAATAGTCAATATAGCTTCCTGTAACCTGAAGAGGAAATCAACAAGGGTGTTTTTGAAGCTATAAACAGAAATGGTAGCCATATAACCAATACCTTTGCGGGAAGTTAGTCAGCAGGGCAGTCAAAAGTTGCAGCGTGTAATATCTTACATAAAAATCATCCTCTGCCTGTCACCATATCCCCAAGGAAAAATGGTTTGGAAAAAAAAAAAAAAATACATATATCATCACTCACATGCACAATCCTTGAAATCAAAATAAGCTCAGGCAAGAACACGTGACATGATTTTAACAAACAAAACTTACCAACAAACTTATAAGAAGGGAAATGCTTTCTGCTTCTCTGGAAAGCAAATCACCGTTCATCAAAGCTGGCTGAACTTCATTAGCTGATCCTTTTACATGATTAATAGGCGTCAACGCAGTTACAAGAGTTTCAAGGGCACCTCGAACCTGCATAGACATAATTGTTGTTTAACTAGTCATAGAAACTAGTTAAGATGAAAGACAAAAGCATAAATCTAGCGGAAGAAGCAAAAAATGAAAAACATAGAAAGAGTTAAAGATCTAAATAAAGAAACATAGCAAGAATTTAAGTGAATATTTTGTAAGTAGCAAGCAAAAATAGAAACCCTTATAATCTAACAGAGCCCATGTCCACAAATCAACAAGGCAAGCACAGCCAACATACTTATACACCATGATTAACTGAAGATTGGAGAACTGCAATATTGAGCGGTGAAATCTTTCAAAATATGTCTGAGGAAACTGGTTTGAAAATGGGATAGATGAATGAAAAATTAAATATTATACCAATCGGATCTATGAAAGAGATGGTATTACACAGAAGACAGCATCCCACAGTTTAACTCCATATTTAGTTTAACATATTATAACATGGATATGATAATTGAGTAGTTAATAAAATATTCACACAACTCAATTTTCAAATAATTCTTTTTCAATCATTTGTCCTCTTATTGAATAATGAGCTTGACAATGTGGATCCTTGAATAACACAAGCAAGACAGGAAACACGAGACAGAAGCATAACACAGACAAAAAGTTTGTCACCATTTCAATATCATCTCTCTCTTCCTTTAAGACCCCTAGCATGACAGGAAAACCTGCAAGGATGCATAAAACATGTAACTCAAGATACGATAAAAGCCCAGATGATGTTCTTAAGAGATGAGACGTACCCATTGCTCCAAATGCTAGCTGTGCAGAATGACTCTCTGATACAATGAGCTGGAGCTCGGTAATAGCATTTCTCCTATCTTCTGCCAGCTTACCATTGCTGATCCGGTCAAGCAATCGTTCAATGTAGCTGTTAACACAAGCCAAATAGCAGGAATAAGTCATGAGTACAAGGCACTCCAACAAGTAAGGAGAGTGTTACAGAAATGGCTGTATGAACCATAAAAGTTTGATCAAACATAAAATAAAAGGCAATAAAAATATTCCAAATACTCTGAAGAAAACAAGTCAAAAATCAACTTTATTCTAGATCGCAAAAAATGCTTCTAAAGACTAAGGCAGATGTTTTTATGACATCGATGATCGTATTCATTAAAGGCATAAAATGAATCAGTTTAAAAAAAAGAAAAGAAAACCATCTTACCTATCTTCATTTGAAGGAGAATTCTCGTTGCCAAAAACAAGCCCAACAACACCCTGCACCAGTACAGGTAAATGAATTTCTACATAAACAGAAAACAAGAGGTACATTTGAATCTTCATAGTCCAGGGTTGCTCGCAACCAAATGAAAGCGCTATGGTCAGTATCTTAAGCTAGCAAATCACAAATGAAATAATGAATTGCCAAAACGAAGAAAGGAGACGAACACAAATAGATGACAGTGACATCTGCCTCTACGCTCTACAGGCTAAACTTACTTGCCAGAAACGCGGGACTAAATCTCCTAAAAGTATTTATTATGGTTTACAATGGCAACCCGAAGTTGTGACTAATGATCGTAATCAACTCGTAAAACACTAGAAAGAGGAGGTTCGATCATAAAGTACATCAATCACAATACATGATACCAGCGCTGCTTATAGAGTCGTTTTCTAATAATTCGAGAACAATGTCCGCACAATGAATGGAGACACGTCAGAAGTATGAGAGAATGGGCAGCGTTACCTTGTAACCAGACACCAAGTCCATTTTCACAGATCAAAGACTGCTGCAGAATCCTAAAAGAAAAGGAGGGAAAAAAAGAAGAAAAGCTAAGGAAAATTAACACGGCTCATACCGGGGAGAAGCAAGAAGGCAATTTGATCGGAGCAAAGCTTGTTACAAAAAAATAATCATCTAGCATTACATCAGAACCCTAAGATTAAGCGCGAAAATTGAGTTTGAGATTACGACATGGAAAGAGACAGGAACCGATTGAAAACAGAACATACGGATCGAAAAAAATTAAAAGTGGCGATTTCTGGTGACGATCTTTAGCGTGGCTGATGCTAGTGCTGCGCTGGAGCTGCAAGTCTGACCGACGGGAAGCTGAATGGCTTCACCCCTCGCACCAGTATTGACGATTATTGTGTCGTGTGGGGCACAGGACATGATCATACTTCATTCAATGCTGTTTAATATATATAATATTTGATTGATGGAAATTGTGGGAAATTTTTTTGGGCTGAAAGTTTTGCACAACACAACAACAGCTGTCGCCTGATCATCTCATTCTGTTGTGAAAAGCCCAAAGGAGTAAGTTCTGGGCTTTCTAGCACTTAGCCCAAGCATTTCGTAGACTGAATTACTTGACCCAGCAAAATATGAGCTGGAAATTTTTTGTACACCAAAATATATGTCGCCTAAAAGGGTTTGGGCTTTTAGCACTTAACCCAAAGTTTTCTGTCACCATCAAATGACGTTGCCTGGTTTAAATGACCCAGCACAATGTGAGCTGGAAATTTTTGGTTTAACAGAAAGCCGTTATTGTCCAGCCCAAAAACAGCTGCCACCTGAAAAACCAGGTGTTGCCTCAACTTCACACTCTGTTGAGAAAAGCCCAAAATAGTTTATCTGGGCTTTCTCGCCATCAGATGACGTGGACTGGATTAAATGACCCTGCAAAAATATGAGCTGGACTATCCAGTGGATTCTGTCGTTGTCATCAACCCATACTTTTTTGTCAGGTTCATAACAAAAATGCAAAGAAATGTTTCGGTTGGCAAAAAATAAATGAATAAATGTTTCGGGGGAAAAAAAAAAGTAGCCGTTGACTGCAATCAGCTTTGCCCTCCTTTTGCACCGTCGATTGTCAGTAAGGGCAACCCCCCAGCAAGGTCTTCCCCCCCCCCCCCCAAAAAAAAAAAGGGAGCAACCCGCCTCAAACACCCCATCCCAATAAATTAAGAAAATATTCTAATATACTACTTCCAGTTTTTAATATAAGATCTTATTTAACTTTTATTTTGATCCTAAATATAAGACCCCAATTCACTTTGTCTCTTATATTTATACTTTTTTTTTCAAGGTAATCCTTCTAATAATTATAGTTCTAGTCAATATAATTGATTAGTAAGGATATTTTAGGAAAGATAATATCTATTTATTACAAATAACTAACTTAATTTCTTTCCTTAATCTCCTCAAATTAGCCAATTGGATCTTATAATTAAAATCGGAGATAGTATCACGTCAATATAAACGGATGTATAATCTATTTCCCAAAAGAAAAAATTTAAAAATATTATATCTATTATTTTTTTAAATTAATTTGTCTAGCTTGTAAACTGATGTATAATCTACATATAATTATTCTACAGGGATGATTTAAGTAATTTTTTAACTTAATTTATCAAATTAGTGAATTGGGTGTTATTAAGACGAGAGGTAGTAATTTACCAATTTTGAGCGACTGCCGTTATTTGTATTCTTAATTTCGTTGTGTCATCACCTCAACAAAACTAAATTAATTAAACTTCTTCCTCAAACCCGTTAAGTTGTTTCATTCGCGACTTAAAAATATGCTGCGATGGTCATCGTTGATCAGTTTATTTTAACATTTATTATTGTTCTGATTATTGGCTCGAAGAAGGTTATATATTGCTACACACACACACACACACACACACAGAGTACATACACAGTAAGAGACACGACACGTCATTTTTGGGAAGCTGTCGCTGGAGAACAAGGAATGGCCTTGGAAGAGTGGTCGGCATACAAGGAATAATAAAAACGTTTTCCAAATTATCTGTGACGTTGCAAAATTGGAGTTTTGTTTAATTATTATAATTAATCTATAGTGCAAACAGGAACTATGGAAGAGATCTTCATTCGCTCTCACTTTTCCCAGCTTCCATTCTCTCCTCTGTGTGTGTATCCAACCCAACAACATTCAAAACCTACTGTCTTTTATTTTCTTACTGGAAAAAGAAAATCAAAGAGAAGTAGCTAGTTTTCTTCTTGTCTTCTAGTTTAGATTCCCACCATACGGTGATTCTCCATAGAAGTTGAGTTGAGAAAATCACGCAAAGCTGTTCCTACTCAAACCCGTTTTCAAACACGCCTTGTAGGCGGCGCCTTCACAGACATTTTTAACTTAAAAAGTAACTGAGCTTTCTGGGCAAGCTGGACAAGACATGCATATAATAACACCGCAAAGTACCTATAAAGTAATATCAGATTATTATTATTAATATAATGATAATAATTCATAGTTTTTGTTGTTGTGACGGTGTTGTTATTCAGGTTAGATTATTGCATTGGTCGTGACTGTTCCATCCACTTTGATATCTTCGACCCTTTTGCGCTTCAAATATGTCGCATGTGGGTGTCTTATTGTCCAGTTTGAATTTCTTTTTATGGTTTTGATGCGGCCAAATGACGCCACAAAATCGACAAAGCCAGAAAGGTCGGAGACATGAACGATTCTTTGGTGCCTTTTTATGCCTTAAAGCTCAGAAGTAGGAGCACCACCTTTTTCTTTTCCCTCGTTTTTTTAATACCATATATGACGAAAGATCTGCGACGTGTAAATCGCTACGCTCGCCCAGTAATGAAAACATCGAAATAAAAACCACATGCGACTTGAGACTTCTTTTGGAATCACCGAACAGTTGAAGATACAGTTTCAAGCTTGATGTTCATTCCAAGAGAAAAGGAAGAAAGAAACTTAAAAAAAAAGAAAGAGCGCGTAACGTGTAGTTTCATCAATAATGTCATCTGGGTGTTGGGGGTTTGCAGGTAGCTAGCAATTAAGTAAGGGTTGATGACGACGGAAATCGGAAAGTAGATATAAAGCATGTATATATCTTCAATATTGTTTCACTGAAAGTGAAGCAGACAAATGGAACAGTCCAAGACAGTGGGTGTGCTTTGCCCTAATGGCCCTATCGGAAAATCATAAAGGTCGTCTCATCATATCGAGACCTGTGAAATCACTTAAAGTTTCTTTTTCCAAATTTTTACGGATAATATTGGATCAACAAACCTCAACAGTTCATTCATGCATGACTCGTATTCTATCGTTGTTATGGACTTATAGTACTGTGGCTGGAAAAGTTCTGGCTCTAGATCCATATGACGCGACTCTGCTTCATTTGAATTGTAGTTGGAATACGAACAACTGTCTTTTCGAATCTAAACTGGCGTTTACAATAAAAAAGTATCATGTAGATTTTATAATTAAATTAATATACATATGGATAAAGTGTGTTAAATTTCTGCTGTGGTGTTTTCCAGAGCAGTGATTTTTATTAAAGTTCTTTGAAAATACTTAAAACATTTCAGTCGTTGCTTGTTTTTTGTGTTGAAGGTTATGAATTTATTTAATTAACTCTGACATTAGAAATAAAAATGATTATTTTTGTACTGACGCTAAATGTGCATCAAATTTTTTTAGATTGCGTGCATAATAAATACGGGAATATTTTGATTAACTAATTAAAATAGCCATGACAGATTTTTAGTGCACAATATAGGGGTGAAGCATTGGTATATGATGAGTTCAATATTAGAGGCTGAAGTGTGGTCTACAAGTGTAAAAGGTTCTCTCTCACATGATTCCACTGTAAAAAAAAAAACAATCTAAGATAGTGGCAGAGAAGGATATATATTAATGAAGAGTCTAATTGGTAGGAGGTTAAAAGAAGTGCTGTGATGAAAAATAGTGATTGAATCCAGTAAAGTTATTAGATTTATAGCCTTGTGTGTTATGCCTTTAGGGAATTCATGTTTTTAAATAGTTTGATTAAATATTTTGTTTTACCTCAACGATGACATGTTGATGCACTGGGCAGCTGATTTGAACCTAAAATGTTTAGACCGAATTTGATGTGGAGACGAGTTGGAATAAACAGAGGGGCCATATTTGTCATTTGACATGGTGAAAAGAATGGATGGCATTGGATACGGAAAATTACAAACCCTCTAGGAAGCTAAGCTACGCACCAACGGGATGGGACTGAATGTTACGCGGAGAATTAGTTCCATATATACACGCTCCTCGACATGCGTGCTCATATGCTTTTTCTCCCCTGCTGCTAATTCGTCAGTTGGTCTGGACCTTCGTCGTTGATCCCCTTACAAATTCACATTTTGTTTTCTTTATCGTAAGAAATTGCATAAGGCGTAAACAAATAATAATACGGCCGGCGTCAAATTTCGCATAAAAGGGAATCCATATTATCGCGAAAAAGGCAACGCGTCAAATTTGGACTGAGGCAGAGAGTTGATCGAGCATTTGAGCCATTGGGGGAGAAACAAGGAAAGTCCCAGGCGCTGATAATCCTCATACGGCGACGTTTCTGTTGTCGACGCACAAGCGCACACCGCTATTGACTTGCTATGGGCCGTACGGTGCCATTCATGCACCCAAAAGAAAATGGCCATTGTTCCCGCCTCCATCACCAATAATGAAACAGTTAGCTCGGTTTGCCTTGCTGATGTTATCCTACTGCTATTATTACTTTTTCTTTTTATTTCAATAGTCAGAGATTTAACTTGATTATATATATAATTAGTTTACTTTATTTTTAATATTTATTGAAAAATAATTATGCTAATGGTTTTCGTATCAAAAGGTAGTTCCGGTGCGTATTACTAACGACAACATTTTAATAAGAAAGACAATTTTGATAAACTAATTATTTAATCTTTATATTAAAAACTGAGAGTAATAATTTTTCCGTGTTGATGGCAATAATCAACGGAGAGTCAGTGGGAAGACGCGATTGGGACTCGGATCGTGACTGCAGGCGAAATCCATCACGGATGGACCAAAACCGATCGATTGTTATATTTTTCAAGTGGTGTTTAAATTTGATCCGACCATTTTTTTTAGTTATTGTGATATTTTTCTGGATTGTACTGAAAATAATCTATTTTTCAAACCATTTAAAAGTATATCTCTGCCGCAGTGGAATCAAGCCCCCCGGGGTTGCCCGAATGGAATCAAGACGAGACACTGTTGAATGGATATTTTTATATGCACAGCCACAGACACATAAATTTGACAGGTAAAATATTCCTCTCCTTTCTTTTTCATTTCTTAAAGATAAATAGACAAGAGACTTTTCTGCCCGAAATTATATATCCATTATTCCACGCGTTGCCTTTTTCGCGATAATATGGATTCTCTTTCCTCGATCTGTTTCCTCATTTTATTCCATTTACACCTTACAAGGGGAAAAACTCAAAAGTATCACCTGCTTTTGTGTGTGTGTGTGTATAGAGCACTATGCTAGTCTCGGGGCGCACTACAACATCATAAAGAAACCAAAATTTAATTATACTCCTTTGGTGAAAGTTTTTCTTGATTTTTTTATAAGTTATTTTATTAAATTTTTAGTGTGAAATACTATTTTATCATTTGTTTATTGTAGTTTGGATTATTTTTTTAAAAAAATATGTATACTTTTTTTATACAAAAATTTTTGGAAAGGGGTTGGACTCACTCACGATCCAAGGACAGGGCGAAATCTCCCCTCCTCCTAGGTCATACCAATATTGGGCAGGACGAGCCGTCAATTATCCTTAGGCATTTACCTAGGCATTCAAGAGCTAGGATGCCTCCCCAAGCTGACTGGAACCACAACAAAGTGGTACTCCCCAGGGATCAAACATATGCCAACTTGGTCATATGTCTCACCCTCTCACTAGCTGAACCCACGGATGATGGGTAAAAAAATATCTATACTAATTATATGTAAAGTTGAAATATTATTATATTTTTTATGACAAAAACGTTGTTATATTTTATTATTTTAAAAAAATTAATAAACAAACAACAAGCCTTATCCCACTAGGTGGGGTCGGCTACATGAATCACACGACGTTGATCCATGTTCATGAGATTCGACGGGTTTTTACGTTGGCTGTCGAGGGCCTAACACAACCCTCCTCCTTTATCCGGGCTTGGGACCGGCTATACAACATAGGCGGAGTTATTTTAAAAAAATTAATACAGTTTAATATTTTTTTAGTTATGTAAAATATGCTGAAAATGTGTTATTTAAGACCAGACCATAATGCATTTTAAATAATATTACATAATAATTTATATTGTCAGTCCGTGGAATAACGGAAATATCCTTTTTTAAAAATATTTGAAAATAAGGAAAGTCAAATGAAAAAAAACCTTAATATCATATGAATGAAAAAAAAACTATGTAAGATAAGTGCTCCATGTTTTTGTTCGTATAATGTTGCAAGAATCTAAATTGGTCACCGGTACTGTATATAAAACAGTCATACTTTTTACCAAACAAAAAAAGTGATATCGAGAAAAATCATCTGGAGCCCAGCTTCGTGGTTTTAAGAATTGATAGTACTAATCGGATAGATCCAACGGCACGACGAATCTTATCCCGTAAATTGCCACGGTCGTTTCATCACCAACAAAAAGATTAGAATTGTATACACTAAATTTAAAAGGAAAAAGGTTCGAGAAAATCTAGGTGAAATGCCAATCACATATTTTTCTTCGGCCGCTCCTGCTAATCCGAATCCAAATTCCAAACAAAAAAGCACAAGGCTCAAAACAAGCAAGGCTATGTTTGTCAATAAAAGGGGAAAAAAGCACAATTTTTCAATTTAACATTTTCTTGGGCCAACTTTTAATTTAAGAATTTTAAACCTGGGAGTTTAACGTTGTGTCATCCCTCCTAATGACGCCCCTATTCAAGACGAGAGCACCTGGCGCCTCAGAAACTATAGCCCTTAATCTGTACATCCCGTGATCATCATACATATCCTGCAATCGCAACCGTAGAATTTACATTATCCCTACTGATCAATGGAATTTCGACACTACAGACCGCCCGCCTAATATTTATCTTATTTTCCCCCCTCTTTTTGGGGAGAAACTTATATGAGTGCTTTATTTTATATTTTATTTTCCCTTCACTTTACATTTTTTTCCTGAGACTGTTTAACCATCGATACAACCCACAGGTACTGCTCTGTACTTAAATACCCCACGTTCTCCAATTTTCGGAGGAGGCATCCGGTGGAGGAGCGAAAAACCCCCCAAACGGCTATAATTGACGTTACAAAGTTGGAGAATCCGGACAGATATGATTGTAATAACATAGAGAGAGTAGTGGACATACATATTTCGGCCTTAAAGCTCGTAGCTTTGTAGGGTTCGACCCTCTATTTTCCCAGATTTTCACTGCAATTTTTGTCTCTTGGCTTCAAGGGGTTTTGCTGGGCTTCTTTTTGCCCTATAGTTTGCAGGGATTCATCTGGGAGGAAGTTTTCGTTGTTTTCATTTTCTGAGGGAACTTCACCATGTCTGACGGGTATTCTAATTCGAAGAAGACTGATGACATCTGCGAGGATGTTTGTGGTCAGGTTCGTACAAACTTCCTTTATCAGTTAGTTTTTCTCTATCTCCTTTCTGTTTATTTTCTCTCAACTCCCTTGAAATTTTGGGTTTCTTTTTGGTATTTTGTCAATGGCCGTAGTCTTTAGTTTCCTTCGTCAATGCGAAATCGGAACTTGAAGTTTGTTGGGTTTAATCTTTCCCAAATTTTTACTATGTTCTGTCATAATGTTCAGGGCGTTTCACTATCCAACTTCATATCGGTTTTTCATTTCCTTCTCAGTGATCTTTCATTCGATTTTGTGAGGAAATAATCTTTCTCTCCTCTCTTTTTTCCTTTTCCCAATATGTATCTACGGCATGGAAAGCATTGATCAATCCGTTCTGTTTTGCGCTTTTGAGTTTCTAGTTGATGGATTGACGCTCTTATTGACAGGCTCCCCTACCCTCCTTATCAAAATCCTGCGCGTACTTTTTTAAATGCATATTTTTTCGGGGAAGTCTTGAATCTTAGGGATTTGAAGAGAAGGTGTGGCACAGGCACAGGCATTTACTTCATGGATTAGAGGTCTGAATGTTTCGAGGAAACAAGTAGTTGCATGTTTTGCGCAGTTATGGTAGTTGTGAATTGTGTTTCTGCCCTGTGTATACCATTTAGAATTTCCTTGTCTGTCTTCCTCAAAAACATAATTAAACGAAGGTTGTGGAATCATTCCACGTTGTGGCTTTTGTAATTTGGATACTTTCATCTGATAGTTGTTGCATAATGCATTATACTTAGTTAAGCATGTGAAGTGAAATTTTTTATTACTGAGATTCGGTATAGCTGAGAAAGTTTGTATTTGCTACGCAACAGGGTACACGTGCAGTTTTGAGCATGTCAAGACTTCGGTGTATTTTGAGAGGGTTACACCTCAATGCCTTGCTGCTCTTATTTGTGTTCATTCCAGCCGGCATCTTCGTTCTCTATTTGCATGGGCAGAAAATTACATACTTTCTGAGACCACTTTGGGAATCTCCTCCAAAGCCCTTCCATGAATTCCTCATTACTATCATGAAAATGTGTCTATGGAGACGCTTTGCAGACTTCATGGCTGGGGAATTCGTGAGTCACCAAGACGAGTCTTTGATGCCGTTTTGTTCAGTAATGAACTCGACATCCTTACTATCCGTTGGCAAGAAATGAGTCCACATGTGACTCAGTTTGTACTTCTTGAATCAAACTCAACATTTACAGGATTGCCCAAACCGTTGATTTTTGCTAGCAACAGGGAGAAATTCGGTTTTGCAGAGTCCCGACTGACATATGGGGTGATTGGTGGAAGATCTAAGAAGGGAGAAAATCCTTTTGTTGAAGAAGCATATCAAAGGGTAGCCCTGGACCAACTTCTGAGAATATCAGGTATAGAAGATGATGATCTCTTGATCATGTCTGATGTTGATGAGATTCCTAGCGCCCACACGATCGATCTCTTGAGGTGGTGCGATGATATCCCACCAATTCTTCATCTCCAATTGAGGAATTACTTGTACTCTTTTGAGTTCTATCTAGACAACAAAAGCTGGAGAGGATCAGTCCATCGGTACCAGAAGGGCAAGACTAGGTATGCACACTTTAGGCAGTCTGAAGTCTTATTGTCAGATGCTGGTTGGCATTGTAGCTTTTGTTTCCGCCATATCAGTGAATTCATATTCAAGATGAAAGCTTACAGTCATTATGACCGCGTGAGGTTCCCTCATTACCTGAACCCGGATAGGATTCAGGATGTGATATGCAAAGGGGCTGACCTATTTGACATGCTCCCTGAGGAGTACACGTTCAAGGAGATTATTGGGAAGATGGGGCCGATTCCTCGTTCTTTCTCAGCAGTACATCTTCCGGCATATTTGTTAAATAATGCATCAAAATACGAGTATTTGTTGCCTGGTAATTGCAGAAGGGAAAGTGGCTGAGTTTGAAACATTGTGATGTTTCCTTTAGGATTGGTGATTGATATGTATACGGCCAAATGCAGCTCTAGTGGATGATAATGTTCACTGCTTTGAATTCAGGTTCATTCTTTAGAGATAGATTGGGAGGAAATTTCAGTTTTTTAACAGAAAGCTCTATATTCATTGACTGGGGGGTTTTGTAACAATACTGTGGGATGTGAGCTGAGCTTTTTAGTTGAGAGGACCTTTTTAATAGTAGCATGAGATTCCCCCAATGTTTTTCTCATGGGAATTTGTATTTCTTGGCCTGTAATACATGTATATTTGTTGTTCAGTGACTCGTCTGCTGACCTGCTTATGCACTTCATTTTGATCAGCATGTTCATGTCTTCTCATCACTTAACTTTAAACATCTTATACTTTTAAGCTGCAAATGATGCAAAGTTCAGAATTTTATTAAAAACAAATATTTCCTTCGTGAAGTTTGAGTTTCGGAATATTCAACGTTGTAGTCGGAGTAAACTCGTGGACTTGTGTCGTGTGGGGTGTGGCAGCAATAAATGGAGCCAGTGGTATCCAAGTGGGGTTTCATTTGGGTTGATGGTCTGATTCGGAGTATTGAATCACGAAAGTTGTGTCCATTTCATGGCACTGAATGTGGTTTGAGCAATTCCTTGCGTTAAAAATTAATTAATATTCATGGTCCCCCCCACCACACCCACAATAAAAGACTGTGCCTCTTTAAATCCCCACCAAGTCATCCTTCAACTCTCCACTTTCATTGTCCGCTTGACTATTAAATGTTATCGTACTTATTGTGTTAATATTACAACCAGTCATTTTCCCCACTCGGTTTCAGCAATTGGTGATTTACAACAATATGCTTATTGTGGGGCGTTTTCATTTTTTGTCCCCCTGTTTATCCTGTCAAAGACGGAACGCTCTTATGCTTTAATTCATGTTTGTGTCCATTTTTAATTTGGAGTCCTACACGTCTCTCTCTCGACGCACTTTGGGCAACTATTAAGGCGAGAGCCAAACAAAAACCGCTGTTTACGTACAAGGATTAAGCTATAAAGGGTTCAAAGTTCTTATTCTTTCTAAACAACGACTAACAGCGATAAAAAATCTGATACTCCTTCGATCCTAAATATAAAATTCTTATACACATTAGTATAAGAGTCTTATATTTAAAACCAGAAGAGTATTTTAGAAACAGCATAAAGCAAGTTTAGCACTTGAACCATGACACGTGGATGGCTTTTCCCCACAAGTAATTTCTTTGGGGTCACTACAAAATCTTTTGGTGTTCTTCCTAACTTGATTCCCTGAGGAAGCTTGAGGAATCAGTGAGGTATTAATAGCTAATACTCGGATCACCAAAACTCACTTTTAGCTGGAGAAAGGCACACGTATATGTGGTGGTTCAACTCACTGGATTGTTCCATATTCATCTTCGAAAGAAAAAGAAGGAATCTATAGGTACGCCACATGTCCTGCAGAATTTAATGCATGGCGAGTAAATTTTTTTTTTATAAGTTTTTCTTCCTAGTATTCGTCCCTTACTGTCCTCCATCCAAACACGGCCTAGCTCATCATCGAGGAGAGACGTGTGAGTGCGTGGGAATGCGATGCAGTGCATATATATATATATATATATATATATATATGTATATATGAATCACAGCATCTTGCAAGTCTGCTCCCAATGGACGTGAGGGAAGGGAAGTAGGAGCGTGACCTTGTCGGGCCGGGGGAGGACATTGAGCTCCATTGAGTCAGTGGCCTTCAAATTCAATGAATCATCCACTTATCATTTCAAGTTTTCAACAATTATTCCAGGCTCTTTTCTTTTCATTCATTAAAGTAAATTATTTTCTTTTATTTTTAGTACGTTTTGTTTGGTTTTGATGTTGTCATATTGGCCTAGTTGGGTACCTCTTCCAATATAATTCCCCTTCAGAACTCTTGATTGAACAGGCTTAAAAAGAGACTGGTACTTCCTACTCTGCCTAACAACATTAATCAGTACGTATTTTTTTATTTAAAAAACTATATGATTTTTTTTATTAATTCATACATTTATTTTATCATAATTAAATAGTGAAAAAAGAATAGCATATATTGTATTAAATAAATTTTTTTAATTTAACATGCTCTTGAGGAAAAGTCAAAATCAGTTGATTGAAACAGGCTGAGAATTATGGAGAATAGTGTGATTGATTATTTATGCAAAACACATGCCGGGAAAAAATTCTAGTGGTGAAAGTCAGGGCTAGATTAGTTGAAACAACTAGAACTATTAAGTGTGAGAATGATATTTAAGTTTTAAAATAATGACAAATCAAAGAGAGGTCTTCAAAAAGAAATCTTCGGAAAATAAATAAGAAATATCCATTCAAAGAGTTGTGAAAACATTTCAGTTTAAAACTGAAGATGACGGTCAAATAAACTTGGACTTTAGAGAGACACAGGCTTCTTTGGTTTGTTGTTTTGAAAGCATTTTTTTTATTTTTAAAAACAGAAAAACAAAAAAATTTGTTTAGTAATTTGTTTTTAGTTGATTGTTTTAAAAAACAAAAAACAATAACATGTTTTTAAAAACTTAAAAATCAAAACAAGTTTTACATGTTTTCTTGTTTTTGTTTTTGTGTTTTTTATTTTTTGTTTTGAAAAATTTTGAGAAATATTCTTCTCTTCTCATTTATTATCTACTACTTATCATTACTAGCGACAACTCTCACTTACCAAATGTGGTTTTTTATGGTTTTTTTTCTTTCAAACATGGTTTTTTTAAAATTATTATCCAAACAATTTTTTTATTTTTTTGTTTTCAAAAATAGTTTTAAGAAACACTTTTATAAAATTGTTTTGAGAACAAGAAAACAAAAAACAAAAACAAACAGGCCTATAATGATCACGGGAACAATTAACTTAAATGAGGTGTTTGCCTAGCACTTTTAAAAAGTATCCCTTCGGTCTTAAATATAAAACCATTTTATAGTGTAAATTATACTACAAAATAAATCTTATATTTAGGACCAAAAAACTACTTTTATGTAAATCAAAATAGCACTCATTACATATACTTATTATTTTTAAAATCACGATTTTGTTTTCACTTAAATACCCTCAGATTGGCATAAATAATAGTGGAAGATTTTGTAAGTGACGGTAACAACTAAGTTGCTGGGCTTTCCATCTAATCTTAATTGTCCTCTCTAAACTTCCAAAAACACTTCCATCATGTTTTTGGTTTTTTGAAAAATGTTTTAAAACAACATGTTGTAAAAATGCAACAAACGACTAGAGATTTCCTTTTGAATAATGACCGTCTGCTCCCATAGGCCTGGTAGGGTTAATGCGTGTAGCCTTAGCTTGTTAAGAGATTTTGGATTTTTGATGTCATAAGAACATAATTGGGCTTCATACCAGCAGATTGAGCCCACAAAGCTCAACCGCCACTCATCGCGCTCGCACAGTCCCACTGACTTTCTGACGCCAGTTTCCAAATAAGTAAATCCCCCAAAAGCCATTCCGTACAGTATGAGCTGAATCCGAGAACACCAACAAGGTTTGCAAAAGTTATTGAAGATATTGATTGAAGTACCTCTCAACAAGTCGTTGTAGTATAGTGGTGAGTATTCCCGCCTGTCACGCGGGCGACCCGGGTTCGATCCCCGGCAACGGCGCTGGACCCGTTTTTTCCAATAAATTTTGCGGTCACCTTCCCATTTTGGAAGGCCGAACGCCACGTGGCCAAATAACACGTCTTTTGAACAGAGACGTGGCCAGATAATCATATCCACGGGAT
Source organism: Neltuma alba (assembly GCF_004799145.2). NCBI lineage: Eukaryota > Viridiplantae > Streptophyta > Magnoliopsida > Fabales > Fabaceae > Neltuma > Neltuma alba. The sequence continues at coordinate 227,897 of NW_021637077.1, forward strand.
GTTACTCTGATTTAAAGTATTTTTCCTAATTTAACATTGTGCCGTAGATACTTCTAAACCAATTAACCAAATCCTATCGCAATCGCCACGTTATATGGTTGGCGAGAATGGGGCGAGAAGCAGATGCGATCGAACACAAGGCGTATGCAAGGGTGGGTCTGCTGGGAAATCCTAGTGATGTTTACTATGGTAACACCATCTCCTTCAGCATCGCCAATTTCTGGGCCTCCGTCAAGTTGCGGCCTTCCGATGAACTCGTCATCCTTCCTCATCCCACTCATGATCTCGTCCACTTCAGATCTATTGATCACTTGGTACTTGCATTTATTTTCATTTTCCTGTGCCGCCACCGATTTTTCCGCCATGCAATTCAGTCATTGAATTAACGACGTAACTGTTGATCTGTGTCTTGATTTCTACCTGAACATATTCTTCTTTTTACAACAGAAGGCGCAGTTTTGGTAATTGAGATCTCATTCATGAATTTAATATTAGAGTTATTGATAAATTATATCTTTTGTTGGGCTGATCAGTTACCAAGATACTTCATCGTTGGATGGGGGGAAAAGAATCTAAAGCAGTGAATGAGCGTGGTCAGATTCCAGTAGAATCTACAATTTTATTTCAGAATAGGGGAATTAAAAAGTCACATCGATATCGTTCCCCGTATTTCCTCCGGTTTCAAAATGGAGACAATTGACAAAGGGGCCGTTCCTATATAATGTAGTGTATTATTAAGGTCATTCTTTACATATTTAAATGCATTGATAAGCTCCTCTCATGATCGACGAAAACCATGCAAGTTTATGGTTTGATTTGCTGTTACTATTTCTAACTTTTGAGACTTGTATAAATGATTTATTCTAATGGAAAATATCATGAACTGATGGGCATTCCAATACGCTATGCTTCCTTCTTTTTGTTCAGGTGAACAGGTTAGACAGTGAAGGCTTTTATGGAGGTGTACGATTGCTTATGGCAATTTGTAAAGTTTTCTACAAGTACTGTAAAAACAACAACATAGATCTTCATGGAGGAAATTTTACTTTGTCATATGACACTAATATCCCTCGCCAGGTAAAACTTTTAACCGATGGTACTAAAAGTTGCGTACTACATAATTAAGTACTTTATTTACTTTTACAACGTTCTCTCCTTATTTTATGATTGCTTATTTTTATCTATCCTCCCCAAATTCTCAGTTGAATGATATAAAATGGAAAATAATTAAACTGATAAATGATGTCTCAGAAATGTAAAAACTTACAGTAAAAAAGCCCACCTTTTGTCCCTTAAGTTTCGGCAAGTTCTGCTTTAGGCCCCGAGGGTCAGAAAGTCTATTTTGTCTTGCTTTGATATAGCCTTCTAAGTTAAAAAGAACAAAGCTAAAGATTTGATGGTGTTGCCTCCAAGAGAAGTGTCTGATGTGGTTCGCTGTGGTCTATGCATTTTTTGTGTACCATACAAGTAGATTTGTTTCTATTGTAGTCCCTATAGTTATTGCAGTTGTTCCGATGAGACTGCTCATTCTGCACATATAAGCATGCTATTGACATAAAACAACCAAGTTTGATGTTGTGTTTTATTTAAAGGGTTTGTCAGCTCTCTGTGTTTTGGTCTCGTGTTTCATTTGGATGGCGTATCAGCTCTGTGTTTTGGTCTCGTGTTTCATTTGGATGGCGTATCAGCTCTCTGTGTTTTGGTCTTTGTTTTGTGTTAATGCACGATCTAAATGTAAAATGGAGTACAAAATATAGAATGCTGAGCCTACGCTTAAATTTTGAGGTAATAATGTCAGAACAATAATTTGAATACATTGGAACAGCTCAAACAAATGTAGGGGCTAAAACAGACGAAATGACTGTAGGGACTAAGATGAAAACACTAAACCGCTAAAGGGGTTACAATGCAACCAATCTGTTCGTGTGGTACATATTATATGGAACGCATGAACCACATCAAACACTCACTGGTGGAATTAATAGTCTTAGGGATAACGTTATGTGAACCTACTTTGAAACTTTGGAGAATATTGAACTGAAATGAACTTTTGGGACTAAACTGAAACTCGAGTGAGGCTTCAGGGATAAAAAGTTTAGTGTCTGATACTTGAGAGGAGAAAATTCAAATTTATTGTTCCGATTTCATGATTACTGCAAATTTCTTGGCCCCTGCCCCCTGATGACATCTTTGTCCTTCCAAGCTTTTATTACTGTTGGTCTTGTTATTACAGAAGTCTTTTTTATTGCCTTATTATTTTCCTGTTGATGAGTATAACTTAAGTCCTAGAATTGACATTTCAGGCGGGACTTTCAGGCTCTAGTGCAATTGTATGTGCTGCTCTAAACTGCTTACTTGATTTCTACAAAGTCAGGCATCTAATCAAGGTGGAGATGAGACCTAGCCTTATCCTCGCTGCAGAGAATGAGCTTGGAATAGTTGCTGGTCTCCAGGACCGGGTTGCACAAGTTTATGAGGGCCTAGTTTACATGGTGTGTTGTGTAATTTTGATGCAAAGCATTCATTTCATGTGAATGTCATGTACCCTATAAAATTGTGTGACTTTGTCTGTTTTTGTAGGACTTCAGCAAGGAAAACATGGATAATCTGGGGCATGGAATTTATATACCAATGGATATAAGTCTTCTCCCGCCTTTGTATCTCATCTATGCTGAGAACCCTAGTGATTCAGGGAAGGTTAGCAGCTCAGAATTGCTTCATCCTTTTAGTATTATATGTATTCTGCTCATCGTTGTAGAGCAATGTTGTTTCATCTTATCTGATTTAGGGCCTGATTTATGTTGACTCCCTATCAGAAGCGATCTTCCATATTTACCAAAGTTTTAGCCTACTATAACCTGTAGGTTCACAGTAAAGTACGGCAGAGATGGCTTGAAGGCGATGAGTTCATCATATCTTCAATGCGGAAAGTCGCAAACATAGCAAGAGAAGGAAAAACAGCATTAGAAAATAAAGACTATTCTAAACTTGCGGCCCTCATGAATCAAAATTTTGACCTTCGAAGGTAATGGTTGTTTTGATGCCGTTCCATTTAAACGTTACTGTTGTCATCGTTTTCTGTCTCTTCATTATATGCATTTGGCATATCTACCTGACGTCGCTTCTCATTAATCAATGACTTCTATCCTGGAATATAGAGTTCGTGACGTATAAATCAAACGGCGTGAATCTTGTATTAGAACTTTTAAACTTACGAATGGTGTATACGCTAACAAATGAAAGGCATAGTATTATCTCACTTGATCTGTTAGATCCTGTTTGGTTTCTTTCTGGATCTCCCCTAGGCTTTTGACTCCTATTGTATTTCAACAAAAAAAAAAAGGCATAGTATTGAACTGTATTGCTGGATATTGCGCAGATCAATGTTTGGAGATGATGCCCTTGGTGATATGAATATAAAAATGGTGGAGGTTGCAAGAAAGGTTGGAGCTGCTTCCAAATTTACAGGTAGTGGGGGAGCTGTGGTTGCGTTTTGTCCCGATGGTGTTTCTCAAGCACAGCTGGAGGAAGAATGTGGAAAGGCTGGATTTATATTACAACCTGTACAGCTTGTCCCTTCTCGTCTTAATGAACTTGAAGATTATGCAGCTCGCAACAAAAATTGATTGTTTGGTTATGTGGCATTAAATCAGAATTTGGATGAAAATGATAAGGGTTGTCAGATTTCGCAGTTGTTTTATTGATTGTTTGATTATTGAATTAGCCAAGTCGAAGAAAACGGGTGTTACAATTTGCAAACAATGAAGAGTCATTTCATTACTAGCATGCTATCGGTCTCAGGGAAAAAACTAAATGTGGTAAATATCTATTTACTTCTAAGGCATACCCTTTACTAGCATGCAGCATTTTTTTAATTTTCCAATTTCTTTAATCCCGAAAAAGAATAATTTAACAAAAATCAATACTAGGGTCATGTGACGCTCAAAAGACTATAAATTGCACGATACCCCCATTTGCCGGGTAGAAAGGTTTCCTGACATGAATCCATGACATTAAAAAGTTGCAGCAACAATGCATTGCCAAATGACACGCTCATACAGAACCTCGTAAGAGGGCAAAATACAACACTGTTACAATCGAGTTATAGATTCCGCTGGGCAAAAAGAAATTTAATTCCAAAGATTAATAAACTACCTATTAAATGTACAATCACAATACTACAGAATCCATACATACTCGTGCTTCATTGAAAACGCTGGAGAGGTTGTCTTCCTACCCTCAAAGTGGTTGTCCTCCCATTTTAATTCATCAGATAGTCAGTGCTTCAGCCATTAGTGCTCTTAAATAAATCCAAATTACAATATTTACCAATTACCAATTTGCCATAAAGGTGAGCTTACAGAATATTCATCTCGGAGCATTCAAATTAACGAAAGCAAGGGCAATCCTCACAGAGGAAGACCATCATCTCGATTTTCCATTCATTACCAAAAGAATAATGCACAGACGAAATCCCATCTAATCATCACATAGAAATCGCATAAGCTCGTTTGGTGAGGCCCAGATCGGAAGATCAAACAATGATTGATTCAGCTGTTGCTCTTGTTTATGGCACATTGCTTCTGCTACGTCACATAAATTTGAAACATCGTGAATAATTGCTTCCTGGGCTTCAACCTGTACCGTTCAAAGTTGAGGATTAAGGAACGAGAAGCGTTCTATAAGCTTTATGCAATTTAGAAGGCCATCAATATGCAGAGGTTGAGATTGATTCCAGGTTGTACGGCTAAAAGCCCAATCAAATACGGGTCACACCACGTGGTACCTAATAATCTAGCGCCTTGAGCGGGAACTTCTCAGTTTCTTAGATTAAGACGAATAAAAGTTATATAGCCATCTTGAGAAATAGCTCATTCCTACGATAGATTTAAAAACATGAAAAAGCCTGATCCTCTATTCTAGGAACTTGACAGTAGATCAAGCGGGGTTAAGATAATTGACCCAGTAAAAACTGCGGCACTGAGGGAATAGATCTTTAGAACAATTACACCTTCAGTTTCAGCATATGTTTCAAAGAATTAAAAAAATTTCATCAGCTAGAAACGCTTATTCTCTAGGCCTGTATGGGGAAGGCAAATGAAGAAGCCTTGTATCACATAAAAGAATTGATTAATTAACACTTCAAGGCCATATAATCCAGCAACTTCATAAGCTGTGGCATTGTATTTCATCAAACGAGAAGAGAAAACTATGAAACTAATCGAATCAATTATGAGATGTACCAAAGATAATCGCCTATAATGAGAATCTGGGATAGTCTAAAATTTATAGGTGCAAGCCTCGCGCAAGTTGGTAGCTGCTCTTACTGCACTGCAGCTAAAATAAGCAACTCAGCGAGAGGGTTCGAGAGAGAGTTTAGATGGCATGATGGCATGTATAATGAGCATCAGGGTTCCTCAAAGGTCAGGGAAATTAGTCAATCGTTGGCTAAATGAGAAGAACGGTCTTATGAGGATACAAAGAAATGGAGATGAATTTCGATTTCGAAAATATTCGAGCTGTTCTCCTCAGAAAAGGGTAAAAGAAACCAGGGGAGGATATTACAACTAACAAGGGACAATATGCAGAGCTTGAATGTAGCACTGGGTTGCCGAGAAACAAAATGAACACCGATTTCTGGGTTTTGAATTAGGCATTTAGGTTTTCAGTAAAAGAAAACATCAGTGCTCTACTCAGGCGCCGCTAGTCGATGTATTTCGTCTTTACACAACTCCTGGTACCCTAATTTCCAATTTACCTTCCGACATTCCGATTTACCTTCCGTCGGACACTTTTCAACAACCCAATAAGACTAAATTATACAGAAGCAGTAAAGAGAATCTAATTACCTGCAAAAGAAGCTCATCGACCAGCGATCCACCAACAGAAACCTTCCCCTCCGTCGTTGGTGAAGGGGAAGCAAGAGGCGCATTTTGCTCCCGCGCCTCTTCTTGTTCTTGCCGTACTCGACTGGCTCGCTCCTCCATTGCACGCAAGGTGCTCGACAAAAGATCCCACTGTTCGATCTCTCTCTGGTACTTATCTTTAAGCTTCAACAATGTCCGCCTCTTGCGCTCTCTCCGTTGCTGCAACGTTGCCAAGTGATCCCCATCCGGAGTGAATGAAACTTGAGCCGCCGCCGCCGCGTCGTCAGGGTCGAGCCGTCGCTTCTTGCGCTTGTAGACGAAGCCATCGTCGTTGCAGAGCTCCCAGCCGTCGTCCTCCCCTGACGGTGTTGCCAAATCCATGATGGCGGTCGGCGGAGAATTAAGTAATGGGATTCAAAACCCAAAAGGTTTGGCGGCAGAGGAACGGAATGAGAAAGAGAAAATTCAAATCTGGGATTCTGGAGAGCGCGGGAGCGCTTTCATTATCGTCGCTCGCTTTCGAATTTTAGTTCGGTGTCTCGTCTTGTGGACAGCGTAGAGTTCCTCTTGTTTTGGCAAAGTTTATTTTTTTGCCAGCTTTGCCCTCACGGTCACGGCCTGATAAAATTTATTGATAATAAAGAATAAATAATAATAAGTTTTATTCAGACTAGTTACTTATTATTTTGATAATTAAATTTTTTTTTTGGATCTCTTGGTAATTCTTCCAGTTTTTCTATGGATTACCTTGCACCAGCCTTATTTATTTCTGTTTCCTCCAACAGATTTCTTTATTTTCTAAAGAAAGTACTTCTGTTATTCCCCCCGGAAAAAATTTTCTTTGCCAATATTAAAAAAATATTAATGTCACATTAATATACATAGTCAATAATTTCCTGAAATGTAATGAAATTGCGATTTATACTTTCAATTGAAATTCAATATGCTGGTAAAAAATTTTACTCCTCCGGTCCTTATTATAAGACCCAATTTGACTTTTTATTTGGTCCTAATTATAAGACCCAATCCATTTTTTCTCTTATATTTATGCATTTTTTTCCCAACATAATCCTTCTAATAATGATAGTTTTAGCCAATATACTTAATTAGCAAGGATATTTAGGAATGATAACACTTATTTATTATAATAACCAACTTAACTTATTTCCTTAATCTCCTCAAATAAGTCAATTGGGTCTTATAATTAGGACCGGAAGAGTAATTCAATATGAAAATATACTATAATAAATACTAGGGGTGTTTGAATTAGTTTTTAAAAGTAATTTTATGATATATGAGATAAGTATATGAAATAAATATTTTTTTAAGTGTTTATTTTTTAAAAATAAATCCCATCTATGTGAGTTGACCTGTTCTCTTTGGATTAGCTGCAAATTAACAGTATGACTTTAAAATTCTCATGATATTTTTTAAGAGTATATAAAGATGATTATTTGAAATGAAAGTTTTCAGTTGTTGGATGGAGATCGAGATATGCTTGATGGATTTTTTTTTGCCTGCAAAAGAAAAACTCGTGACATTACTCAAACAAAAATATGCCAGGTGATTTAAAGAGTGTTTGATATAAATCAAACTATAATTTTTAAAAATATTTTTACAGATTTATTTTTAAGTATTTTCAAACACCCCTCCGTAGCGTGTAATAAATTACTCTTTCTTTGGCGAGGATAGTTCCTATAGTAATTTCCTTTAGCCCAGCGTATTCGTGCCTGTTTGGGTCAGCGTTTGCTGGCCCAAACATAGCTTATAAGTGATTATAAGCTTAGTGGGAATTTTGGACCGTTTGGCAGAGCTTTTTAACAATTGGGCTTCTGAATTTTTAAGCCCCTTCAACGTGCGATTGGGATAAGCTGGAGAGGGGGAGCTTCTGATTATATGAAAGGAGCTTATGGACCATTCTGACAAAGGAATATATTCTTTTACTTTTCTCTAAATTCATCTGCGTTCTCCCTATTCCCCCGTGAGCGAGAGAGTCCGGCTTTTTCGTTTAAACCCGAGCCCCCACTTGCTCTGTCTTTGCTCGCCTCGACAAGAAGGTCCGTCGGTGGTCGCCTCCGAGAAACTCCGTCGCTGGTGACCGTGAGCTCCGTCCCGTCATTGTGGTGAGGTCGGCTGTTGGGTGTGAGGTGTGCGTGGCTTGGGGATGCTGCTCGTTCATCGGAAGTCGTTTAGTGTTTGACCGTGAGCTCTGTCTGTGGTCGCCTCGGCCAGGTCCGTCGGTGGTCGCCTGCAAGAAGCTCCGTCGCTGGTGACCGTGAGCTCCGTCTGTGGTCACCTCGGCCAGCTCCGTCGGTGGATGCTGCTCGTTCATCACAAATCGGAGCTGCTCTCACAGTCTGCAACTGACGTCGCCGTTGTCTGCCTCTGCATTTGAGCCGTGCATGGAGTTCTTCTCTTCCCAGAGCAATACAACCGTCCGATCTACCTCTGGAAGGCTTCGTTGGTTGGATCAGGTTGGCCGGTTTAATTTTGTTATGTTGGTTTTCCGTTTGATCCCTGTGGTTGCTGTCGTCTTTGAAATTCCTGTGGTCCTTGAATTTACATGTTGTTACTAATTGCTGCATGTTGAGGACCGACTTGTTATGAACACTGAAACAGGGGCTTTATGTTTTGAATTTTATGGTTTTCGGTTACTACAATCTTTTGTTGGATGTTGGTTAATTGTTTAATGAGGATTTTCTGGTTGCATGTGGATTTTCTGCCTCTGTTTTTGAAGGACAAAACAGGGATTAATGGTTCGAGGAAACGGCTCTAGCTTAATGAGAAAATGAAGAGCATAAATGTGTGTATATGACCGAAGGCTTGGGTGTGCAGTGTTGGGGATTTAAATTGTTGAGTATATGTTTATGTTGTTAATGGCGAGATATGTAACTTTGGAATTGTAATTTTCAGAATTACAATGGTTGTTGTTTTGCATGTCCCTAGCTTTGGTCTCTTGGTTTTTATGGTTATAGGATTCGATCTCTATGAGGGTAGGGTAGAAGAGAATGAGGTGGTAACGTGGTGTATATGTGTGTGTCTGGATGGTTCATTTGATAGAGCTAATTAATGGCGTTGATAGAGCAAAGTAATAAGACATTAATTTGTACTATACAAAGAAATTAAGGACTATGTGGGTAATTACTTAAAAATCATTTGGAATTAATTTCGGGAAGTCTCAATCAAAATAATTTAATGTTGTTCTTTCTCCTGTTATATTCTCTTACTTCTCTCTAATATGATATTTATTTAACTAATTTAGTTATATTAAAAAAGTTATGTAAATTAGTTAATTATAATAAATATAACATATTTTTGTAAATAATATTGTTCATCATTCTTAATTGGATTTTTATTTTACTTTTACACAGTTAAATTATGATAAAAATTAATCAATGTAATGCAGTTTAGGTTCAATTTATATGATATATTGAAAATTTAATTTTAAAATGTTCACAATCAATTACCACTCGAAAATAGTGGACATTGATATTGTGATTATATATTTATAATTTTAAAAAATATTGAATAAGAAAACTAAACAGCTTATGCAATCAAAATGTGTTACTTGGTGATATATGTTTGTTTGGTTACAATGTATGTGTTATATAATACGGCTTTTATTATTACATATTTAGGGTTTTGGTTGATTTAGTTACTCTTATCTCGATCAAAGGGCGTAGAGAAATGGATAATGACAAGGGAAAAGTGTGACAACCACTCTTTCAAAACCATTTTAGATTAAATCCAACAATTTATTTGAATGATTAACCATGATAGAAAAGAAGAAAACTTAAAATTTTAAAATCGCTATCATGGTTAAAAGAAATAAACTTATAATAAGAGTAACATCGATTGTTACCTTGGGCCTTGGACTTCCAAAGTCCAGAAACATCATTCAACCATTAGCCCAAACCAACTTATATTTTCAACATATGAACTGATAAATCAGTTTAATATAAACTATAGAGCTCATTAGTCAAAAGTCAACACTTTCAAAGGAGCGTTACACGTAGAGTCTAGAATGTCTCGGGCCTCCTCACGCCCTATCATACCAGATAGTAGTAATTAAAAGTATTATTTTACATCATGATAGTAGATGAGCCCTATGTGGCAATATATAACAAGTCAGCACATAGAACAAAAGCAGGGAGGCTATACAAGCTATAACAGCACACTATGCCTCTGGAGCCTTCCCTGATGGGCCACCACCTGAACTATCGCCTGAAAATGTTAAACCACGGGGTGAGACAAACGCCTCAGTAACCAACTTTCCAACTCATCATACATACTAACATGTGCTCGTGAGGTGTCAAGTGGGATAATTATTAAATCTCAATATATATATCAATGAAAATACAAATATGTATATTCAAATAATCTCAATCATCCAAATCCTCATTACGGGAGCTAACACACAAGCCACATAAGTCTATCCCTCCCTATAGGGGATCAAACCGACCTATAGGCCTATCCCACACTTTGGGGGACGATTAAATAGTCACAAAGATCCATCCCTTATTACAGGCCTATCCCACACTTTGGGGGACGAATAAAAAGCCACAAAGGTCTATCCCTTACTCTAGGGACGAAGGAAGAAGCCCACCAATGTGCACCAATGGCGGCCTTACCACGTGGTAGGATAGCGCTCAATCCAAAATCCAAATAACAACCAACCATTCACAATATAACAAAAATGTCTCAATATTTTCCCAGTATAATCCATAAGATATAAATCATATATCTTTTCCAAACTTCTCAATCACAATTCCAAAAATCCCACAAGACAATTTTCATAGCTCAAAAGATATAACATATCTATTCAAGTTCCAAATATCAAATATTATTCTAAAACAGCAAAATACTCACAAACAACATATTAGCACATATAACAAGTGGAAAGTGGTTACCTCTCGCCAAAGCAATACTAAGGATTACCACAAGGTCAATCCTTTGCTCAACCAATAATTAATCTACACAATTAATATAACACATATTAATATAAACTAATAAATTAATTAATTAAACTTCTCTATATTATTTAAATTTTTTTTTTACTCTAAATTCCTGCAACTCTCATAACTCAAAAATTATTAAGTATTTTAAAAACAACTTAAAATTTCTAACAACCCCAAGTTATTTATTTACCACCTCCAAATTATTTACCTTAATAAAAAGGATTTTCAACAATTTCTAAATATAAAATTATTATGTTCTAAATTCTAAAAACACTCTTTTTAAGTTTAAACCTCAAAATCAAACTATCAAAAATTTCAATAATACTTCAAATATTTATAACTAAATAATATAATTAAAACTTTAATGGTATAACTACCATATATATATATTTCCATAAATAATAAACTTTTTAGCTACAATAATTATTTTAAAACTTTCCGTCACCCAATAAATAAAACTACACCGATTAAAATCTCAATAATATATCAAACAACCCAAATAAATTATTTAACTTAAATTTAATCGGTAAAAATATGGTATATCTCATACATAACAGATTTTCCACTAAATAAATTAATTTAAATACTAAAACTAGCAAATAGAGAAATCTAAACCGATTAAAATTAACAACTCATTTACTTCTAAATTTCTATAGTCATCTTTTGTCAAAACTCAATAGTTAGATCATATACAAGTCTCAAAATTTTCTCTAATCACTATGATAATACTACTATTAGGAAGCATAAAATATATATGAAATATTTATGAAGAAAGTTTGATGAAAAGAGATAATTTCATGTACCTAAAATATCTTCAAAGCTTAGCCTTCTCCTTCACGAGGACTGCTGCTACGCTCTTTCTATTTCTCTCTCTCTCTCTTCTCTCTCTCCCTCCCTCTCTCTCTCACGCGTTCTCTCCCAACTTCTGCATCCCCTCTCCCTTTTATGCTGCAACTTCTAACTACTACCCTTTACCATTTTTCCTTCGTGCAATTACTTTTCCTCCCCAAAGTCTTCCTTCTCTCCCCCTAAGTCTTCCTAATCCCATTTTTTCCACACGTCTACCCCATTTTCCACTCTCTCCCAAAATTTCCACCGTAACATTTCAACTTTCCACCAACTTTTGGTGGAAAGTTGACTCTATTTTTTTTTTAATTTTTTTTAATTTTTTTAATAGGATATTACATTCTCTCCCCGCCTAATAAGAATTTTGTCCTCAAAATTCAAACAACCACACACAAGAAGTAAAAACAAAAGTAAGTCAAAGTGCTTACTAAGAAAACAGGTAAGGGTACTCATAACGCATCCGTTCCTCTGTCTCCCAAGTAGCATCACCGGGACTCATGCCCTTCCAAAAGACCTTAACAAGACGGATAGTTTTGTTCCTTAATTGTTTGTCCTTAACGTCCAAAATCCGCTCTGGTTCTGTTGGATAGGTCAAATTATCTCGCAATTCCACCTCTTCAGGCTCAATAACATGAGACGGATCGGGATGATACTTTTTCAACTGTGACACGTGGAACACGTCGTGTAAACTGGAAAGATGTGGCGGCAGCGCAATTCGATATGCAACAGGTCCAATCCGCTCTAAAATCTCATAAGGACCCATAAATCGGGGTGTAAGCTTCTTGGCTTTGATGGATCTACCAACACCAGTGACCGGTGAAACCTTCAGAAATACATGATCACCCACTTCAAATTCTAAAGGCCTCCTCCGACGATCTGCATAACTCTTCTGTCGACTTTGGGCCATCAACAACTTCTGCTTGATCAGCTCAATCTTTCTGGTTGTGATGTCCACTAAATCTGGGCCAATAATTGTTCTTTCACTTAATTCAGTCCAACAAAGTGGAGATCTACATTTCCTCCCGTACAAAGCTTCATATGGTGCCATCTGAATACTAGTGTGATAGCTGTTGTTATAGGCAAACTCAGCTAATGACAAGTGAGTGTCCCAACTACCCTTTAGCTCTATAGCGCAGGCCCTCAACATGTCCTCGAGAGTCTGAATCGTCCTCTCAGTCTGTCCATCAGTCTGAGGATGATAAGCAGTACTAAACTTGAGCTTAGTGCCCATGGCTTCATGTAATGACTGCCAGAAGTTCGATGTAAACCTCGGGTCCCTATCTGAAATGATAGACTCTGGCACTCCATGAAGTCGAACAATCTCATCTATATACAGCTTTGTCAATCGTTCTAAAGAGTAAGTACTCTTGATAGGCAGGAAGTGCGCTGACTTAGTCAATCTATCTACAATTACCCATATCGCATCATAGCCAGCCGGGGTTCTTGGCATACCAGTAATGAAATCCATGGAAATACTATCCCATTTCCATTGGGGAATATCAAGATTCTTTAATAGTCCTGGAGGTCTCTGATGTTCTATCTTGACCTTTTGACATGTCAGACACTTCAGCACAAAATTTGTGACGTCCCTCTTCATTTTTGGCCACCAGTAGTTCTTTTTCAAGTCCTGGTACATCTTGGTTATCCCTGGGTGTATTGTGTAATTACTTCGATGCGCCTCTTCTAGAATAGTCCTTTTGATTTCCTCATTATTAGGGACACAAATCCTCTTCTTGTACCTTAGGATTCCTTCTTCACCAATTTCATAATCAGGCACACCATGGGTCTCCACTTCCTCTCGGATGCTTAGTAACCGATCATCCTCCATCTGTGCAACCTTTAAATCTCGAAAGAACTCATAATCACCCAAAATTGATTGTAGAGTGGCTGGAGCCTCATGCACCACTTGGAGATCTCTCAATCTCTCTAAGCAGTAGTGTTCCTCCAGACTCATGTGAAACACATGCACCGTTTTCCTACTCAAAGCGTCTGCAACCACATTGGCTTTACCCGGATGATACTTAAGCTCAAAGTCATAGTCCTTGATGAATTCCATCCACCGGCGTTGTCTATTATTCAGTTCCTTCTGATCTATTAAATACTTCAAGCTCTTGTGATCGCTGAAGACTTCAAACTGTGATCCATATAAGTAGTGCCTCCAGATCTTCAATGCAAAAACCACCGCCGCTAATTCCAGGTCATGTGTAGGATAATTTTCCTCGTGTGGCCTTAATTGCCTAGATGCATAGGCAACCACCTTTCCTTCCTGCATCAGGACACACCCTAAACCCTTAAGTGAAGCATCAGTGTAAAGGGTGTATGGTTTACTAGGATCTGGAATAGTCAACACTGGAGCCGTGGTCAACTTAGCCTTCAGTTCTTGAAAAGCTGCCTCACACTTTTCGCTCCAGATAAATGATTGGTCTTTCTTGGTCAACTTAGTTAGAGGCATGGCAATCTGAGAAAATCCCTTGATGAATCTTCGGTAATACCCAGCTAAGCCCACAAACTTCGTACCTCCGTCACAGATTTTGGTGTTTCCCATTTCAACACAGCATCGACCTTGCTAGGATCAACAGCTACTCCCTCTGCGGATACTACATGGCCTAAGAACTTCACTTCTCTAAGCCAGAACTCGCACTTGCTTAACTTAGCATATAACTGATGATCCCTCAATATTCGCAATGCAATGTAAAGATGCTCTCGGTGTTCTTCCTCATTCTTAGAGTATATCAGGATATCATCTATAAACACCACAATAAACTTGTCCAAGTACGGCCTAAAGATCCGATTCATATAGTCCATAAACACCGCTGGAGCATTCGTCAAACCAAAAGGCATTACTAGAAACTCGTAATGTCCGTATCTGGTACGAAAGGCCGTCTTTGGGATGTCCTCTGCTCTAACTCTTAATTGATGATATCCCGACCTTAAGTCAATCTTAGAAAACACTGCTGACCCCATTAATTGATCTAGCAAATCATCAATCCTAGGCAAAGGATATTTGTTCTTGATAGTCACTTTGTTCAACTGCCTGTAATCTATACACAATCTCAGGCTCCCATCCTTCTTTCTCACAAACAGTACTGGTGATCCCCACGGTGAAACACTTGGTCTAATAAATCCTTTTTCAAGTAACTCTTCGATTTGCTTTTTCAGCTCTGCCAATTCAGAAGGTGACATTCTGTACGGTGCTTTGGAAATTGGAGCTGTCCCTGGTACTAGCTCAATGGAGAATTCAACTTCCCTTTCAGGAGGTAAACCGGACACTTCCTCAGGAAATACCTCAGGAAACTCCTTTACTACCTTGATTTGGTCTATACCAACTTCTTTATCCGTACTAATGGAAAAGAAAACAGCATACGCCTGACAACCCTTCTGAATACACTTAGTTGCTTGAGTAGCCGACAACCACAAACGACCATTAATAGCCTCAACTATCATAGTACACAAAGGAAGAGCTACTATCTTCCTTTTGCAATCCAAAATGGCATTATTTGCTGATAGCCAATCCATACCAATAATCACGTCAATACCCTTGAGGGGTAGACAAATCAAATCAATCACAGACTCACGATTCTCAAATTTAAGCACAAGACTTAAACACGCCTGTGTGGTTAACACAGTGGCTCCCGCTGGAGTTGACACTTTCAACATGTAAGACAAATCATGCATTGGAAATTTAAACTTTTGAGCACATTCCGCAGCAATAAAAGAATGAGTTGGCACCAGAATCAAACAACACAGGTATATCATGTCCTTGAAGAGAGACAGTACCTCTAATCAGATTAGGAGACATACCAGCTTCCTCTCTAGTCAAAGCAAAAACTCTCCCGGGCACTGTGGATCTGAAACTAGGAGTTTGCTGCTGCGTTTTGGACAATTGCGAGCTATATGTCCAAACTTATGGCATCTGTAGCATTCCAAACATTGTCCTGGATGATTCTTCCCACATCTCGAGCAAGGACCGCCCAACACTTGGTGTGGATCTGGTAGGCTCACGGTAAAAGCTCTGATTTCCTCCCATACGGCTCCCCCTGAGCCTGTCTCCTCTGCATATAGCCTCTACGGGCTAAATCCTTCTGATTCTGGTTCTTGCCTCTGCTGAAGCTCCCTGAGCTCCCACAACTATAGCTACCCTTCTTATTGACTCCTCCCGTTGGCCTCATAAAACCAGAGAATCTGCCCTGATTATCCCGACGTCTGCTCTCCTCCACTTCTCGGGTTCTGCGGGCTGTCATCCTGAGTTTCGTGCAGGCATCCTCGAAACTCTTAAACTCATATAAAGCCATTTGCTGTTTCAACTCTGGCCTTGCCCGTTCTATCAATTGTCGGGCCATCCACTCTGGATTATCATTCTGCTGCAGATAGGTAACATGCTTAGAGAGGTCAATATACTTGGCAATAAACTCATCCTCATGCATGTTCTCCTGTCGAAGAGCATAAAAAGCTGTTTCTTTTTCTTGTCTCATGGCTGGGGGAAAGTAGTGATCAAAGAACATCGGTTTGAATTCGTTCCAAGTAATCCCCGAGTCATCTATGCCGCTTACGCTCCTCCACCACCTCTTAGCTCGGTCCCTCAATAAGACTACTGCTGCTTGTACCTTTTGGTAGGTATTACAACCACAAGCTTTAAATATTGTCTCCATATCATCAATCCAAGCCTCAGCTTTGTCAGGATCCATACCCCCATCAAACGTCTTTGGGTGATGACGCTCTATATCCTTCCATACACTTTTAAGGTTCACTGCTTCTTCTTTTTTTCTGGTCGCCTTTGTGAACTACTATCTCCTCTGGTTCCTTCAATAGAACCCCTGTGGGTGACAGAATTTCCCACAGACGGTCCAGGAAGCCCATTCCCTTCAAACTCTTCCACAGCTTTCTTGACTCTCAAATCTTCCTCCATCTTCCGTACTCTCTCATCTACCATAGTAACTACCACTTCCCTTAACTGTTGCAGTAAAGTCTCCTGGTTAAACTGCAGAGGATTCGGTGGTTGATTAGGCGGGTTTGTGGATTCATCCCCACCTTGATCGGTTTGTCGGGATCGCGTTCGTACCATCCTCCCCACCTAAGGATGGAACCCCCCAAAGAAACAAAAAGTAAGGACAAACGCAGACACAAATAACAGGGAAGGTTATGTGAGATTATTATATATTGCCACTAAATGCAATGTAATGCAACCCGCTTCGCAGAATCTTTAGCTCTGATACCAAAATTGTGACAACCACTCTTTCAAAACCATTTTAGATTAAATCCAACAATTTATTTGAATGATTAACCATGATAGAAAAGAAGAAAACTTAAAATTTTAAAATCGCTATCATGGTTAAAAGAAATAAACTTATAATAAGAGTAACATCGATTGTTACCTTGGCCTTGGACTTCCAAAGTCCAGAAACATCATTCAACCATTAGCCCAAACCAACTTATATTTCAAACATATGAACTGATAAATCAGTTTAATATAAACTATAGAGCTCATTAGTCAAAAGTCAACACTTTCAAAGGAGCGTTACACGTAGAGTCTAGAATGTCTCGGGCCTCCTCACGCCCTATCATACCAGATAGTAGTAATTAAAAGTATTATTTTACATCATGATAGTAGATGAGCCCTATGTGGCAATATATAACAAGTCAGCACATAGAACAAAAGCAGGGAGGCTATACAAGCTATAACAGCACACTATGCCTCTGGAGCCTTCCCTGATGGGCCACCACCTGAACTATCGCCTGAAAATGTTAAACCACGGGGTGAGACAAACGCCTCAGTAACCAACTTTCCAACTCATCATACATACTACATGTGCTCGTGAGGTGTCAAGTGGGATAATTTATTAAATCTCAATATATATATCAATGAAAATACAAATATGTATATTCAAATAATCTCAATCATCCAAATCCTCATTACGGGAGCTAACACACAAGCCACATAAGTCTATCCCTCCCTATAGGGGATCAAACCGACCTATAGGCCTATCCCACACTTTGGGGGACGATTAAATAGTCACAAAGATCCATCCCTTATTACAGGCCTATCCCACACTTTGGGGGACGAATAAAAAGCACAAAGGTCTATCCCTTACTCTAGGGACGAAGGAAGAAGCCCACCCAATGTGCACCAATGGCGGCCTTACCACGTGGTAGGATAGCGCTCAATCCAAAATCCAAATAACAACCAACCATTCACAATATAACAAAATGTCTCAATATTTTCCCAGTATAATCCATAAGATATAAATCATATATCTTTTCCAAACTTCTCAATCACAATTCCAAAAATCTCACAAGACAATTTTCATAGCTCAAAGATATAACATATCTATTCAAGTTCCAAATATCAAATATTATTCTAAAAACAGCAAAATACTCACAAACAACATATTAGCACATATAACAAGTGGAAAGTGGTTACCTCTCGCCAAAGCAATACTAAGGATTACCACAAGGTCAATCCTTTGCTCAACCAATAATTAATCTACACAATTAATATAATCACATATTAATATAAACTAATAATTAATTAATTAAACTTCTCTATATTATTTAAATTTTTTTTTTACTCTAAATTCCTGCAACTCTCATAACTCAAAATTATTAAGTATTTTAAAACACAACTTAAAATTTCTAACAACCCCAAGTTATTTATTTACCACCTCCAAATTATTTACCTTAATAAAAAGGATTTTCAACAATTTCTAAATATAAAATTATTATGTTCTAAATTCTAAAAACACTCTTTTAAGTTTAAACCTCAAATCAAACTATCAAAATTTCAATAATACTTCAAATATTTATAACTAAATAATATATTAAAACTTTAATGGTATAACTACCATATATATATATTTCCATAAATAATAAACTTTTTAGCTACAATAATTATTTTAAAACTTTCCTCACCCAATAAATAAAACTACACCGATTAAAATCTCAATAATATATCAAACAACCCAAATAAATTATTTAACTTAAATTTAATCGGTAAAAATATGGTATATCTCATACATAACAGATTTTCCACTAAATAAATTAATTTAAATACTAAAACTAGCAAATAGAGAAATCTAAACCGATTAAAATTAACAACTCATTTACTTCTAAATTTCTATAGTCATCTTTTGTCAAAACTCAATAGTTAGATCATATACAAGTCTCAAAATTTTCTCTAATCACTATGATAATACTACTATTAGGAAGCATAAAATATATATGAAATATTTATGAAGAAAGTTTGATGAAAAGAGATAATTTCATGTACCTAAAATATCTTCAAAGCTTAGCCTTCTCCTTCACGAGGACTGCTGCTACGCTCTTTCTATTTCTCTCTCTCCTCGCTTCTCTTTCTCTCCTCTCCCTCTCGCTCCTCACTCCTCTGTCATCTCTCCCGCTTTCTCTCCCAACTTCTGCATCCCCTCTCCCTTTTTATGCTGCAACTTCTAACTATACCCTTTACCATTTTTCCTTCGTGCAATTCTTTTTCCTCCCCAAGTCTTCTTCCTTCTCTCCCCCTAAGTTCTTTCTAATCCCCATTTTTTCCAACAGTCGACCTACCCCATTTTCCACTCTCTCCACCAAATTTCCACCGTAACATTTCAACTTTCCACCAACTTTGGTGGAATTGACTCTATTTTTTTTTAATTTTTTTAATTTTTTTAATAGGATATTACAATTCTCCCCCGCCTAATAAGAATTTTGTCCTCAAAATTCAAACAACACACACAAGAATAAAAACAAAAGTAAGTCAAAGTGCTTTACTAAGAACAGGTAAGGGTACTCATAACGCATCCGTTCCTCTGTCTCTCCCAAGTAGCATCACCGGGACTCATGCCCTTCCAAAAGACCTTAACAAGCGGATAGTTTTGTTCTTAATTGTTTGTCCTTAACGTCCAAAATCCGCTCTGGTTCTGTTGGATAGGTCAAATTATCTCGCAATTCCACCTCTTCAGGCTCAATAACATGAGACGGATCGGGATGATACTTTTTCAACTATGACACGTGGAACACGTCGTGTAAACTGGAAAGATGTGGCGGCAGCGCAATTCGATATGCAACAGGTCCAATCCGCTCTAAATCTCATAAGGACCCATAAATCGGGGTGTAAGCTTCTTGGCTTTGATGATCTACCACCACACCAGTGACCGGTGAAACCTTCAGAATATACATGATCACCCACTTCAAATTCTAAGGCCTCCTCCGACGATCTGCATAACTCTTCTGTCGACTTTGGGGCCATCAACAACTTCTGCTTGATCAGCTCAATCTTTCTGGTTGTGATGTCCACTAAATCTGGGCCAATAATTGTTCTTTCACTTAATTCATCCAACAAAGTGGAGATCTACATTTCCTCCCGTACAAAGCTTCATATGGTGCCATCTGAATACTAGTGTGATAGCTGTTGTTATAGGCAAACTCAGCTAATGACAAGTGAGTGTCCCAACTACCCTTTAGCTCTATAGCGCAGGCCCTCAACATGTCCTCGAGAGTCTGAATCGTCCTCTCAGTCTGTCCATCAGTCTGAGGATGATAAGCAGTACTAAACTTGAGCTTAGTGCCCATGGCTTCATGTAATGACTGCCAGAAGTTCGATGTAAACCTCGGGTCCCTATCTGAAATGATAGACTCTGGCACTCCATGAAGTCGAACAATCTCATCTATATACAGCTTTGTCAATCGTTCTAAAGAGTAGTACTCTTGATAGGCAGGAAGTGCGCTGACTTAGTCAATCTATCTACAATTACCCATATCGCATCATAGCCAGCCGGGGTTCTTGGCATACCAGTAATGAAATCCATGGAAATACTATCCCATTTCCATTGGGGAATATCAAGATTCTTTAATAGTCCTGGAGGTCTCTGATGTTCTTCTACTTGACCTTTTGACATGTCAGACACTTCAGCACAAAATTTGTGACGTCCCTCTTCATTTTTGGCCACCAGTAGTTCTTTTTCAAGTCCTGGTATAATCTTGGTTATCCCTGGGTGTATTGTGTAATTACTACTTCGATGCGCCTCTTCTAGAATAGTCCTTTGATTTCCTCATTATTAGGGACACAAATCCTCTTCTTGTACCTTAGGATTCCTTCTTCACACCAATTTCATAATCAGGCACACCATGGGTCTCCACTTCCTCTCGGATGCTTAGTAACCGATCATCCTCCATCTGTGCAACCTTTAAATCTCGAAAGAACTCATAATCACCCAAAATTGATTGTAGAGTGGCTGGAGCCTCATGCACCACTTGGAGATCTCTCAATCTCTCTAAGCAGTAGTGTTCCTCCAGACTCATGTGAAACACATGCACCGTTTTCCTACTCAAAGCGTCTGCAACCACATTGGCTTTACCCGGATGATACTTAGCTCAAAGTCATAGTCCTTGATGAATTCCATCCACCGGCGTTGTCTATTTTCAGTTCCTTCTGATCTATTAAATACTTCAAGCTCTTGTGATCGCTGAAGACTTCAAAACTGTATCCATATAAGTAGTGCCTCCAGATCTTCAATGCAAAAACCACACCGCCGCTAATTCCAGGTCATGTGTAGGATAATTTCCTCGTGTGGCCTTAATTGCCTAGATGCATAGGCAACCACCTTTCCTTCCTGCATCAGGACACACCTAAACCCTTAAGTGAAGCATGCAGTGTTAAGGGTGTATGGTTTACTAGATCTGGAATAGTCAACACTGGAGCCGTGGTCAACTTAGCCTTCAGTTCTTGAAAAGCTGCTGCCTCACACTTTCGCTCCAGATAAATGATTGGTCTTTCTTGGTCAACTAGTTAGAGGCATGGCAATCTGAGAAAATCCCTTGATGAATCTTCGGTAATACCCAGCTAAGCCCACAAAACTTCGTACCACCTCCGTCACAGATTTGGTGTTTCCCATTTCAACACAGCATCGACCTTGCTAGGATCAAGCAGCTACTCCCTCTGCGATACTACATGGCCTAAGAACTTCACTTCTCTAAGCCAGAACTCGCACTTGCTTAACTTAGCATATAACTGATGATCCCTCAATATTCGCAATGCAATGTAAAGATGCTCTCCTCGGTGTTCTTCCTCATTCTTAGAGTATATCAGGATATCATCTATAAACACCACAATAAACTTGTCCAAGTACGGCCTAAAGATCCGATTCATATAGTCCATAAACACCGCTGGAGGGCATTCGTCAAACCAAAGGCATTACTAGAACTCGTAATGTCCGTATCTGGTACGAAAGGCCGTCTTTGGGATGTCCTCTGCTCTAACTCTTAATTGATGATATCCCGACCTTAAGTCAATCTTAGAAAACACATGCTATGACCCCATTAATTGATCTAGCAAATCATCATCCTAGGCAAAGGATATTTGTTCTTGATAGTCACTTTGTTCAACTGCCTGTAATCTATACACAATCTCAGGCTCCCACCCTTCTTTCTCACAAACAGTACTGGTGATCCCCACGGTGAAACACTTGGTCTAATAAATCCTTTTTCAAGTAACTCTCGATTTGCTTGTTCTTCAGCTCTGCCAATTCAGAAGGTGACATTCTGTACGGTGCTTTGGAAATTGGAGCTGTCCCTGGTACTAGCTCAATGGAGAATTCAACTTCCCTTTCAGGAGGTAAACCGGACA